>NW_024544153.1:1952500-2120953 GCF_018167655.1 Microtus oregoni | reverse complement strand
TATTTTCAGATGGTACAAGTATCTTTTAAATCATGTATTATGGGTAATGACACTGAATTTTTTAATACAGTTCTGAAAGGCCATATCCTTTCTTCTTTTTTGGCTCATATGTGTAAAGTAGCATATAAATAGCATCTAGTTAGTATTCTATTCAGCTTATTAGTATTAATTAGATGCATTTTGCTACTTGGACAATGACAAAACTTGCGGTGGTATTCCAACTCTCACTTCATTTTCTTAACTATAGGACCAGAATCTAATTAATTCTATTATTAATGGTTGTCTAATTTTTAGCTATTATTTTTCATAGCCTGAAGATTTCATAATTCTGTGTGAAAATAAGAACATCTGTCATCAATTAATATGTGTGTATGTACACATTTGTTTTTACAGTAATTGGATATGTGCAATGATACTGCGCCCAGAGATTTAACTCCTTGATTGAAGAGCCCATTGCCAAGCATGGAATCACTAAGATTCCAAATAAAAACAAACAAACAAACAAAAAAAAACAAAACAAAAAAATCACCAATTTAGCTATTATTTCTGAACATATACTAAATTGTTTGAAAGTATCTTCTTTCTTGTTAAGAGTTTGAGGTATTTCTTTTTCCTTTCAACACTTGGGGGAATTAAAAATGTCTTCTTATAAACCATTACTCTCTTCGGAAAAAGACTTTCCTCTAGTGCAATTAGTGAAAGGAAAATGCATAGCTCCTTAGAAGACAGATATCCTTATCAACACACTGAAGTGTAATTCATCAGCCATTGATAAAATCATATTCTAGATTTATTTAGGACTGACTCAATTGTTTCCAATAACTCTTTTTTTCTTTTCAAAAAAGGAGGGGAGTAGCTGAAAATACTGATCTAAAATAATGAATGTAACTGAGCAAATGCTGTGTAATTCTGTGGCTGCTTTTGTTGTTTTCAGAAAAGTTCTTAAAAAGGTCTTTTTTTTTTTTTCAAGACAAAGTTTCTCTTATAGACCAGAGCTGGCCTCGAACTCACAGAGATTCACTTCTCTGCCTTCCAAGTGCTGGGATTAAAGGCATGTGCCACCACTGCCTGTCTGAGAGAGGGTTTTATATTGCTCAGACAGGCCTTGAACTTTGTTGAACCACCACACCTGGGGTGAATGTTAAGGTGCATTTATTCAGTTTCAGAACTGCAATTTGCTAGCATTATAAATAACATTAATTTTAGAAAGTGATCATCCAAAGCATTCATTACATAAGACATAATTCATCACTGCAGCCATTACCTATAAACACATCATATCACTTAGACATCTGCACAGGAGCTCCTAGCCTATGGCTCTAACCCTGGGTATTCAGGAATACCTACAGAGAAGGCTTTTAGCTAGAGCTACATGCAGTTTGAAAGTGTGACTAAAAGCTTCATATAGTAAATAAAAAGGAGAAAATTTATGTCTTTGTTCTACAAGCCAATGCAGTAAAAGTAACAGAAACTACCCATCTTGATCCTATTTGCTAGGCTAGAATGATCTAGACATTTCAGAATGGATTGCTTAAAACAACATGCATCTGCCTGCAAAGAAAAAAAATTAATTTCTCCAGTGGAGTTTCACTGGGTACATTAACCACACTTAAGGGCAAGTCCTATGTCCAGCAGTAGATGGTCAGCCCAGAAAGAACTCACTGGTATTTTTGTAAACTTTTTTTTTTATCATTTTGTTTGAGCATTTTTATCTTACTAGTCTTTGTTAGTGTATTTTGGTTCCATTTTTTTTTTTATTTTCATGTGTGGTTTTTTGAGCTTTTTCTGTTTTTTAAAATTTGTTTACTTATTATGTATACAGATTTCTATCTGGATGTCTGCCTGCTGTCTGCCTGCAGGCAGGAAGAGGGCACCAGATCTCATTACGGATCTTTGTGAGCCATCGTTGATGAGAATTGAACTCGGAGCAGCCAGTGTTTTTAACCTCTGAGCCATCTCTCCAGCTCCCACTTTCTCTGTTTTGGTTGTTGTTATTTATTCTGGTTTATTTGCTATTGTGTTTGCCTTTTTTGTTTTCTAAATATAGAAAGAAGGTATGAAGTTGGGTGGGTGGGAACGTGGGAAAGAGATAGGAACAATTGGGATAGGGGAAAAACAATCAGAATATACTGTATGAAAAAAAAAACCAATGAAGATCACAGCATTTTGTATTTCATTAATCAATTTGAGGGGATTTGTGAAGCCTGATGTAATTATCCATTTGTTAAAATGCATTATTCATTTAATTTATCTATGAAATTGACAAACAGTACAAATGTAATGCGCATACTCCCATTTTCTTCTTGTTTAGAAATTGTGGCTTACCTAGTCTGTTTTTCTTTAAAGATGTTTGTATGACACAAGCTTCATTAAATAATTCATTTTAGATTCTTGGCTTTTGCTTAGGAAATAAAGCAAGTATTTTCACTGTGTATAAAAATGAACTGTGTTTCTTCATAACATGACCTGAGCTTTAAGAACATCTTAAGTTTGTGTTGATCAAAACCCAAATGTTTCTAAAGTCCAATTCACAGTATTGATGAAATAGAATGACATTACAATTTTATGTGATCTTAAAATGTTCTGTAGCCACAATGTCTAGGCTAACAACTATTGAGTACATACTTCTGTACATAGAAATGGCCACTTATTGCTGACTAAAATTCCAAATCAAACTTTCTTCAATCTCAAAGTAACACAAATATGGTCATTTCAGTGAATAATAGGAACCCTGGCATCTATTAGTATAATTTGAAAATATAATTTGGACAAGATATCCACTATATCCAAATAATTAGATACTTATGCAAGATCAGAATTGTTTTTTCAAAGATAAACTACAAAAATACCTTCACCCTTAGTTTTCCTGTGCTATTAAACAGCTTGGAATTGCCTGTTGTTAGTGGTATTATTTGTTTTCTTCTTTGGAACTTTATTACAAATTATAACCAGAATATGGTCTCATTTGGCATCCTTTTGAAACTCAGCATGGTTTATTTGCCATTAAAACAACTTATGTCAATCTAATAATGAGAAAGAAACAATCAAAAGCTTTAGAACGATTTGATTGGTAGAAATATTTTTCAAGTTATTTAATATACTGCTCTAATAGAAACTTATTGCCTTGAGGATCTATAATACAAACAGCAGTAATGACAATGGATTTAGCTATCAGTTTAAAAGTCCAAACAGTTGGAAACAAGACAACCTGATGCCTTCAAAACTATGATAAATATAATAAATACTGTTATATGTCTCTCACGTACATGGAAATGGTTGGTGACCCAGATTTGCTTGTGAATATTTCTGCATATATAATTTAAATGATTTTAAAATATTTTGTAGTGTTGTTTCAGCCTAGTCATTTCTGAAGATAAAGTGCATATTATCATTAAGGTCAAAATATCTTATAAAGTGCTTCATGGGAGATAAATAGTAAAGGTCAGGTGGATGTTATTGCCTCCATGATTTTCTTTAATGCATTGGGTAGCCCATAATATAACTTGAACATCATCAATAATATAGAAAAAACAAGTAAAATTTCCTAGCTTAATGAAACAATAGATTATATATTAATGTGTATCTTGGTCCCTTATAACCATTGAAAGAATTTAGAATCTGTTCTGGTTTAATCTTTGAAAGAGTTATTTGCCTATTATTTCCTCTTATTCAGAAAATGACAATATAATGTCTAGGTCAAAATGTTTCTTTAGGAATTAAATGAAAGTTATTATATCTGCTCGACATTTTAATTTGGGTGGGTGGTTAGATAATTAGGTAGATAGATGGATGGATAGATAGATTGATAGATAGATAGATAGATAGATAGATAGATAGATGATAGCTGGACATATAGATTCATGGATGATACATACACACATTAATACACAGATGAGATATATGTACATATGTATGTATATACATGTATACATAGAGAGATATATTGATACATACTTATGTACATACATAGAGGGATACATAGAAAGATATAGAGATATATGAATACATAGATAGAGACAAGACAGAGAGACAGTAAAGAGACATCCTCTAGAGCAATTAATTACTGGATGATATGATAATTGTATTTTTAATTTTGAGAAACCAGCTCAATTTCCAAAATGATTCCTAACTTTCTTTTCTACTAGAGTGTCTAAGTTCTTATCACAAAAGAAAGATATATTGGTGATAAATACACTAATTAGCTTTATTTAATCATCACACAATGTAAAACAGATCAAAATATCACAGTGCACTTCATAAATACACACAATTATTACTTGTCAACTAAAAGTAACTAAATTAAAATAATGAATTAAATAATCCATGCAAATCTGTTATGATAATGCCTGACATTAATAAATGCTAGTTATTAGTATTCATTTGTACTTTCAGTCTTTGAGCTACTTTAGATTTTAGGTTCAATGATTTAATAAACTGTCTTTGTGTTTAGATTAAATTCTATATGAAGATCTGTGTTTTGAGAAAGTGAGCATGTCAGCATTATCAAAATGCCTAGTTGCATGATGATTTTTTTCCTTAATAGGACTATTTTCATGAAGCTAACACTTTTCTACTTATCATAATTCTTTATTGTTTGGGAATCTCACATCATCCACCCTAATTCTGTTCACCTCCTTGTCCCACCATATCATCCCTTTGCTTCTCTATGTTTTCCACCTCTTCAACTCCTCTTCAATCATCCTGGTGCTATTGGGGGCCTTGGTTCACCACATAGTATACCATTCTGTCCAGTCAGCTTTACTAGCAAATGTTCATTGCCTAAGTCATCGGTCTGGTTTCTGCAACTTCATCATCACAGAGCAGCAATCCCTAATTGTTCATTTTTCTAATATGGAAAGTTGTATTCTAGAAATGCCACAGACAATTCAGTGTTGATCTGCTTCTAAGATATGTAGTTATTTTCAATAGAAATAAGATGGGTATGTGGCCATTGAGAACTAAGGAGTTCTGTGTGATCATACAAGACGAGAATATTTTTTCCCATTGAAGAAAACTGTTACTCAAATGCTCGAATCAGTAAATGATAAAATAACTATTCATAGAAAATTGTACAGTAGGTAGAATGACAGTACTGGTTTTTACACAGCTGTTTTGACTTCCTAAATCACTGAGAACTGATTTTTTTTTTACCAACACCATATTAATGAGTTCTTATGAGCGCTATAGCAAGCCCAAAATAATACTCTAAATTTGAAGGCCAATTGCTACAAACCAACAGAGTTTTGACTGCAACTCTGGCCTTTGATTTGGTAAATTGCCAGTTATGGCTATCATTGTTGGAATTAAACTGAATTAGTTTAAACTCTCACCCACTGATTTTTCTGACTTATGTGGTCAATGCAAACAGTTGCATTTAATAGTAGGAAAGCTAAGATAAAAATGTTAAATGCAAGAGTCAATTGCAAGGTCATTATTTTTTTCAAAGTAATGAAAATATAGTACTTGATCCACTGTAAAATTACCAGTTAATGATTCAGTCCTACAGAGTGGCTCTCAAAACTTGTTCAATGTACCCACACTGATTTCAGCAATGATAAAGTATCATTTCAAAGATTAAATAATGACAAGGAGCATAAATTCACATTTTACATGATGTTCCAAAATGAGTTTTAAAAAGCTTTCAGGAGAAATTCTCGGATAAAATAATGAGGAAATCTGTTCAAAGATCAATGACAAATATTTGACAGATTCCTAACAGAAAGAAACAACAGTGAACCATGCTTTTCTAATCAATATAACTAAATCAACATTTTATTAATTTAGAAAAACTTAAGGTTGTTTTCCAAAGCATCAAAACCAATTTTTCAAACAATCATAAATAACAAATTAATAAAATAAATTATCAGGTTGTCATCTAACGATAGAATACTGGAATATGTCATTCTAAAATATGCCACCAAGGCAAAGGTTGGTTTGAGCCAAAAGCAATTCAGAAGGAGCCATTCTCTTATTTGTCTAGATGCTAGACATAAGTTTACAAGGTGTTCTTCCTTTCTACAGGAAAGGACAGTCTGGTTACCAGAGAAAAATGCTCACTCCTTTTGTGCCTGGAGATGACACAAGAATAGTGTACTTAATAAACTGAACCATCTAGCTCCCATCCACCGTACTCTCTCAGGTTTCCTTCTATTTGCCACCATTATAGAGTCAAGCTCCATATACTGTTTCATTCATGGAAAACATGGTTTTCCATAGAAGATAGTATTTAAGTTGTAGCTCTAATGTACCTCTTTGAATTTTGCACAGTTCTAGTAATATTAATGAGCTTTTGTTCTGTTTTGCACTTGTCATCCCAGCTTCGGTTATAAGGTTGCCAGGTAAGAATTAAGACCAAAGAGAAGCATTTATGTTGTTTCCATGATCTGGGTATTACAAATAATGATGCCAATGCCCATCCTCCAAAGAATGGATAAAAAAAATGTAGTACATTTACATGATGGAGTATTACAGAGCGAAAAAATAATGACATCTTGAAATTTTCAGGCAAATGGATTGATCTAGAAAAGACCATACTGAGTGAGGTATCCCAGACCGTGACAGACAAATAAAATATGCACTCACTCATAAGTGGCTTTTGGACATAAAGCAAAAGAAAGCCAGCCTACAATTCACAACAAAGAGAACCCTAAGAGAGACATACATGGATTTAACTAATCTACATGGGAAGTAGAAAAAGACAAGATCTGCTGAGTAAACTGGGAGCATGGGGATCTGGGCAGAAGAGGAGCTGGGAAGAAGTAAAGGGAGTGGAAAATTGTATATAGGTCAATAAAAACAATAAAAAAGAACAGAGAGAAATTTATTTTCTTTTCCTTGACCAAATATGTTTATTGAATTGTTATCCCATAAGTGAAAATATGAAATTCTTCCCCCCAAATTATGAATAGTGTGAACGAATAGCTTCTGTTGTTTCTCATTGCTTGTGTTCTTGTCCAATAATGTCCATTATTTCCAGATTTGGGGAAAATATGTGCTGATTTCTGTGTTTGATCTATTTTGTTTAAGATGGGGTCTTGAGTATGTAGTTCCAGCTCCCCTTAATCACTTTGTGTATCCGGGCCAGCCTTGAACTTAGGATTTCGGGTTTCAGTTTAGCCTCTCAAGTATTACAAGGATTACACTGTCTACTTTATCTAGTCCCGTGCTGAAAACTTAGGTATTTTAACAAAGTTTAAGCCTCCATTTTGTCTTGAGTAAATAGTTATACAAACTGAGGTTGATAACGGCATCAGGTGCAGAATATAAGAGGCTGCAGAGTGTTCGATCTTAAATGGGACTTCCATGTAACATCCCCTCCATTCACAGATTAGGGATCATCAAGAAAGAGGGTCAGATGGGTTTAAGAGCCAGAAGTAGTGGATTAATACAATGGACCTGTTTTCCAGACACAGAGAGGCACTTGTACTTATGACCCCACGGTGGATGTTGTGTCAGCACACACAGACCTGCAAAGGCTGAAAGCAAACTCCCAGTATGGGAATGGGGCACACTGCTCCAACCCAGGCTGAGGAGCTATTCATACTTGATTACAGTCCAGAGAAGAAGAGTTTTCTTTATGGACTTGGCAACTAATAGGTACAAGGTTTGAAGAGTTTTCTTTAAAGATTTGGCAACTAACAGGTACATGGTTTTAAACTTATATACTATTCTTTTTATTATATCTCTTTTCCTAAATGAGGTTCATGAAAATATTTCACACTCTTTTCTTAGATCTTTCGCCATTTAATACTATCTGACTATATAGTACGATGCCATGCTCTTTTAAAACAAGTAGCATATTTCCTGTATCTTTTGGTGCTCTTTTTTGTTTTTTTAAGACAGGGTTTCCCATGTAAAAGCTGAGAATGGTGGCATGTGTCTGTAACTCTAGTGATATTGGGCAGCAGGGAGGGAGTCAGAGGTGACAAATAGCTAAAGTTTATTGGCCAGCCAATGTAGCTGAAGCCATGGGCTTTGAATTCAGTGAAAGACTCTGTCTCAAGAAACTAAAGACTGATTTAAAAACCTAATATTGATCTCTGGAAATCAAAATTCATGTGTGCAGATAGTTGTGTGCGCTAATGTGCAAACACATACAAATGCTTATTCGCAGAGATGATATGCTACACACATACATACAGGTAGAAAAGAAAAATCCTAGTTAAGCTTGTTTCTTGCTTTTGTTGTTCTGTGAGTGTTACTATACTTAGCTAATTACTTCATGTTCCCTATAAGTTATATGCAAAAATGTTCTTTATTTTGTATGCATAGAATATAGAAATTTTGTATTCTACTAATTTACTGAGGCATCTCACTGATATTAATTTCTACTAATGTATATATTTTTAATGTTAGGATTTCTTTTTGTCTACGGTAAAAATATCATACATGGTGATTGGAATACTGCTACTTCTCTCTGCAATTATCTTCTGCAGTATTACTGTACTTTATCAGGTTGCTATTTCTAGTATATCTAGAACAATGGTATATAAAAGCAAACACAACTAGAGGATTAATTTGCTTTTTTATTTATAGTATAAAAATATTATCTGTGCCTTCATTCAAAAACGAGATTATTTTTAATCTTTTTTTGTTTATTTATTTATTAAAGATTTCTGTCTCTTCCCCGCCACCGCCTCCCATTTCCCTCCCCCTCCCCCAATCAAGTCCCCTTCCCTCATCAGCCCAAAGAGCAATCAGGGTTCCCTGTCCTGTGGGAAGTCCAAGGAACCCCCACCTCCATCCAGGTCTAGTAAGTTGAGCATCCAAACTGCCTAGGCTCCCACAAAGATAGTGCGTGCAATAGGATCAAAAACCCAGTGCCATTGTTCTTGAGTTCTCAGTAGTCCTCATTGTCCGCTACGTTCAGCGAGTCTGGTTTTATCCCAGGCTTTTTCAGACCCAGGCCAGCTGGCCTTGGTGAGTTACCGATAGAACATCCCCATTGTCTCAGTGTGTGGGTACAGCCCTATCATACAACAAAAGTATATGCTCAACTATGTTCAAAGCAGCATTGTTTGTAATAGCCAGAACCTGGAAACAACCTAGTTGCCCTTCAATGGAAGAATGGATGAAGAAAGTATATATATATATATATATATATATATATATATATATATATATATATATTAGAGTACTACTCAGCAGTAAAAAAAAAAACAATGACTTCTTGAATTTTGCATGCAAACGGATGGAAATAGAAAACACTATCCTGAGTGAGGTAAGCCAGACCCAAAAAGAGGAACATGGGATGTACTCACTTATAATTGGTTTCTAGCCATAAATAAATAAAGGACATTGAACCTATTTTTAATCTTAAATGTAATACAAATTATACTATGCTAAATTAAAGTGGTCAGGGCTTCTTTTTTATTATGGTGTTTTTTTTAAACATGAAACGTTGATTCATTGTGTCAAAAATTAATACTTCACAGTTGAAAGTAACCAAAAGTCTATGACTACTAGATGATTTGGGGAATAACACACAACATGAAAATAGTTCCTGAAAATAACACAAAAATACACAAGAAAGATGAAATTTAGATAATATATCCAATGCAAGAGTTATGCAGAATTGCTGGTGGAATTAAAATGTGAGCATGGCCTGGCTAACCTCAGTGAGTCAGCAAAGAAAATGACATAAATCTAGGGAAGGTACATATAGGAATAAAAGAGAGATAAAAAGAGGGGGGAAGATAAAGAAGGGAAGAGCAGAGAATAATCAGCATGTTATATATACATGTAAGAGACTGTCAACTAAGGCTAATGAATAAAAATAAATAAAGGAAAAAAAATTAGAGAACAAGTTCACTCTAAAATTTGACTGCAAATTTTCACTTCTGCTAAATTTGTAACAGCTCTAACTTGAAAACAGCTCAATGTTTTATTAACTAGCAACTGAATGAACAAATTGCCATTCACTTGTAAAATAAAACAGCAATAAATGCCATCAATTATTGAAAAATCTACAAAAAGCAAAGAAGAGTGACTGCAGAATTCCAAACAAGATGATGAGTACGTAATTATTTAATACATATTCTTGACTCAATGTCATATTAAATGGTGAGACAAGAGAAGCATACTGTTCTAGCTTACTTTTCTATTGCTATGGTAAAACACTGACCAAAAGTATCTTGGAAGGGAAATAATTTATTTCACCTTACATGTCATAGTCCATAAATGAGGGAAGTCAGGTAAGGACCTAAGATAGTAACCAGAAGGCAATATCTGAAATAGAGTCTGTGGAGGAATGTTACTTAGTGGCTTGATACCAGTAGCTTGGTCAGCCTGCTTTCTCATACACTTCCAGTGTGGTACTGTCCACAGTGGACAGCATCCTCCAACATCAATCATTTTTTAAGAAAAATTCCCCTAGGTATGCCCACAGAAAATACAATGGAGGCAATTCATCAGTGGAGGTTCCCCCTTCCTAGGTGATTCCAGTTTGTTGCAAGTTGACACAAACTAACCAGCATACCTACTGACAATATCAATATTTGGAAGAAGGTAACAATGTTGTCTTTCACTAAGACTTTTAAACCTTAACACAATAGGAAAAAAGAGAACACATATGTTAATGTTAAAGCAGTTAATACGTTTTATTCACTGATGACATGATTATAACCATAGAAAATTTGAAATGACTAACAATAAAACACCTCATGAAAACAGTAGAAGCTTTACAATATGAGCTAATATGTATAATCATGTAAGTCACTTTCGTACATGTCAACAGTAAACAAGTGAAATCGGAATTTAAAGATATCAGTATGAGCTACTATAGATACAAATGAAATAAATTAGATATGATTGAGGCAATTAGAAGATTACAGTAAAAGAAAACAAAGAATAAAATAAATGGCCCTTGTTCCATTTCTATGGAAATGTAGACTCAATATTTTCAACATGTTATCTTCAAATTAATGAATAAGCACAGCCCCAGTCAAAAGGCTAATATATTATTCATGGTTTTCAAGTTTATAGAGAGAGAGGGTAAGAGACTCAGAATAGCACACATAATAATGAAAGAAAATAAAGCTGGGAGGCTTACAGGAGTTGACTTAAAGTATTACCATGAAATAATCAAAGCACTGTGATATTGGTAAACAACAGACAGATAGATCAACGTTACAGAATAGGAAGCAAAAAAAAACAGACCTATATGAACAGTTAGCTGATCTTTGACAAAAGGACGACAGCATCAGACTTAAGCAAAAAAATATTGTGCTTGAACAACTGGATATCCTTATTCAAAAAGAAAAATTATCCAGGCGTAGTTTTTTTCAATTTTTACAAAGCATAACTCAAAATGAATCACAGACATTGTGGTACTTAATTTTAGATGCCAGATTGATGATATTAAGAAACAAATACTTAGAGTCACAGACTTTCCAACAATGAAAAGTATTTGAGTCTGAATGAATTAAGTTGGGAACAATCCTCCCTTTATGTGGGTCAGTCTAATGCAATCACCTGCGAACCAAGTGAGAACACACACAGCAGACTAATTTGCCTGTCTTCCCCAAGAGCTGGGACAACTTGTTCTGATACCTTAGGCTTTTGGGCTATATAGTATTGTAGGTTTTACATAAATGACCTTTTGAACTTTCTGTCTTTTGTTGTTTAACTAAAATTTGAATCATCTTCCCAGACTCCAAGGTCCTCAGAACTAGACTGAGCCTACTATGAAAATAACTTAAAAGCTTAACCACTACCAGCCAATGCTCATGACACTGGAGGTACCCTGAAAGCTACAGGAAGAGGCAGAGAAAGTTAATCATCAAGATCTCCTGTCACTGATATGTCTAGAACATATACTGGTGAAATAGTTTTACAAATGTTATAGGAGTAATTAAGCACTTTCTTTTTTTAATTTTTACATTTGAATTTGTTAAACATTAGTTTTTTTTCTTTTTTTTAATTTATTTATTTATTAAAGATTTTTGTCTCTTCCCCACCACCGCCTCCCATTTCCCTCCCCCTCCCCCAATTAAGTCCCCCCCCTCCTCAGCCCGAAAAGCAATCAGGTTCCCTGTCCTGTGGGAAGTCCAAGGAACCCCCACCTCCATCCAGGTCTAGTAAGTTGAGCATCCAAACTGCCTAGGCTCCCACAAAGCCAGTGCGTGCAGCAGGATCAGAAACCCATTGCCATTGTTCTTGAGTTCTCAGTAGTCCTCATTGTCCACTATGTTCAGAGAGTCCGGTTTTATCCCAAGCTTTTCCAGACCCAGGCCAGCTGGTCTTGGTGAGTTCCCAGTAGAACATCCCCATTGTCTCAGTGTGTGGGTGCACCCCTTGCGGTCCTGAGTTCCTTGCTTTCTGATTGAATTTAAGGCTCAAGCCATGAGATGGAGCCTCTATCTAATACTGCTAAAGTGGCCAAGAACCTGAACTAGACAGCTTATGAAGACAGGGGAATAGAGGAAAACCTAATACTATTATTCTGCTAAAGCAATGGTTCTCACATTCCTAATGCTGCAAAGTTTTAATATAGTTTAGTATGCTGTGGTGACCCTCAACCACAAAATTATTTTCATTCTTACTTCATAACTGTAATATTGCTACTGTTATGAATCATAATGTAAATATCTCCTTTTCTGTTGGTGTTAGGTGACTCTGTGAAAGGGTCTATCGAACCCAAAGGGGTCATAACCCACATGTTGAGAACTGATAAACTATGGGGGCCCACAGAAATGGATCTGTTTCACCTTGACTAAAGGTCAGAGAGTTAATGTTTATTCTTGCTCCTTCAAGGTTATAGAGAGTAGATGTAACTTAGGGTGTGACTACTAACAAAGATATCTTGACCTAAGGTCAAGTATTTGATGTTTTGAGTATTAAGATGGCAATCACTTTGTCTGTTCCTTGTATTGTGATAAAAAATGTCCTTTGCTTTATTCACATTTTTTTGGATTGGGATATTTAAAGATCACAAGAAATAAATATGGGCAGATTTCAGCATTCACTGAGATGCAGTCCAGCAGTATCCTATGTCTCTGTATTTCTTTTGTATCTCTGTTTATTCTGCCTAACATTTCTTTTCCACAAGCCCCTACCTTGGAATGTATGAACCCATTGAGGTTGGACGCTGACAGATGTCGCCCCAATGTGTGACTAGGACAGTAAAGCAAAGAAACGATCCCTAATGACACACTGCTCTACTCATAGTTCAGTATCTCTGTTTGCCCTTATATCAGAAAAGTTTTTTCTTGCCGTAAATGGAAATTAAACACGGACATCCACAATTGGAAAATATGAAGTGAGAGACTCAGTCCAAAATGAGATATCTTTATTAAAACCCTCCCCATCATGATTAAGGCATCTATGTGGAAGAGGAAGCAGATATGGTATAAAAGCCAGAGATTGTGATTGACTCCAAGGAAACAATGCCCTTGAGACATAGCAGGATTGAAGCAAATATGAATTCAGAGAGACTGTGGCAACACACAAGACCTGTAAAGGTTCAAGGAAGAACAGATCCCAACATTGAAAGAAGGAACTGGACTTAGTTTCCAACCCAACCATTAAGCTATCTGCAATTAATACTCACTAGTAAAAGAAATCATTTTTTTCTATATAGATTTACAGGGTATTTTAACCAAATGACAGGGCAGGGCAGACCCCAAAACAAGAAGTAGTTGGCCATCACCAAATGAACTCAATAGTATTGTTTGCCCCCCTCTTTTTGTCTTTTGTTTATTTATTTTGATTTTCATTTTTTATGGTTTTGTGGGGCTTTTGCCTGTGTGATTCTGTTTATATTAGTTTTGTTTTTGCTTTATGTATTTTAAAGAGAGAAAAGAAAAAAGCCATAAAGTTGAGTGTTTGGGGAAAAACTAAAGGAGCAAGGGGAAAAACATGATTAAATATATTGCATGAAAACTTCTTTCAATAAAAGATAGAACACCTGAGATGTAGCAGTTACAAAGCAGATTACATGGTGTTGTATAATTTACACATATTTGTGTTAAAATATGCTTTCTTCTTCTCTGTTGCTTTTCCTTCTTTTTTACCTAGAGTCTCACCACCTGGCTCCAACTGACCTGGAAATTGCTATGTAGACCAGATTGACCTCAAACTCAAAGGTACACCTGTCTCTGCCTCCCAAGGGTTGGAACTGAAAGTATATGCCACTTTACCTACCAAAACATTTTGAATAAATATAAATGGTTATTTAAGAAAGATAATAGTGTCATACATATTTAAAATACTCACTTTATGACATAGAAGGTATGAGTGACTTTGAAACAGCTCTTTGAAAACCTACACTTGATGAATCATATAGATTGACATAACTGCTTTTCTTTTGGAACGAAAACAATTCTCACTCACTCTCATTACTGCTAGCTAAAAATAAGCCTTGGAATGTCCTCACTAGCACTTCAAATTAAGGAATCTACTAGTCTCCTTTCATCAATGAGTCACAATTTTGTCATTTTTCCCTAAAACAGAATTTGGGTAGTGAAATCTAGTTTAAATTAGGCCAAGAATAAGCAAAGCCATTCTTCAAACCACAGGCTGCATTTGGCTACCAAAAACTTCACAAAACTGGCCTCTCCCTACTTTGTGAGATATTTCTATGCGTGAATTTATAACCGTGGGTTGTGGTTCTGGCAAATTCAATCATAATTTTATAGAGCATCGAGGAAGTCAAGGAACTCTTCACAAGGTAAAAATAAAACCAATAATAAACTGCTCAATAAGCAGAGTACACTGGAAGGACCACGGATTGTCCCTGAATGAGATGATACTGCTGCCACGAAGTAAAAAAAAATAGTTGACAAGAATCATATTGTTATAGATTAGATAATTTTAGTGACAGAATAAGTCAAATTAAATCAATATTGATAATAAGTTGAACTTTTTTCCACACCTTTTGCATAAGTATTTTAATTTTTCTACTCATCTTTTATGTACTCATGGAAAGAAAGCAACAAAAGAGACCTGAAACTCAAACAAGTGTAGGGTTTTCAGCCAACCAGAAACACGAGGAAAGGCCCTTCCCTCTGAGGACTCACTAGTTTCTCAGTGGCATTTCTTTAAACATCTTCTGTAGAGCTGATTAAATAACTCAGATTTAATGACTATGGTTTTCAAAGCATGGTTCTTAGACATGCTCTATCAGAATCACCTAGAAATTTGCTAGAAATGCAAATGCCTAGACTTGCTACCATACTGGAATTGGAAATCCTATCTGTGAATTCCAGGAATCCACCCTATAAAATACTCTTGGAATGACTCATACGTTGCATTATTCTGAAGTGTGTATTTTATCAAATATATCTACGTAGCATATATATCCCACTTGCCCCTTTATTGTACATGCATGCACATATTTCTTACATGGAAACTGAAGGCTTCCAACTAAATTTTTCATTTAGTGCTGAGCAGGTGGTGGTGGCACAGGCCTTTAATCCAAGCACTCAGGAAGCAGAGACAGGCAGAACTCTGTGAGTTCAAGGCCAGACTGGACTATAAGAGCTAGTTTCAGGATAGACTCCAAAGCTACAATGAAACGCTGCATCAAAAAACAAAACAAACAAACAAACAAAAAATGCCTCAATAATCCATCAGGCCTTAGTGCTTTAAAACTTCTGTGATTTTGTTTCACCCAAAATAATATAAAATGGTTGGCCATATAAACTTTCATCATCACCACTAACCTGAAAAGTTTTAATCATTATACCTTTCTACATACACTTCCATCTGCCTTCATTTCTTTTCCTTTTGCTTCTGCACGCACAATGTCAAGTGTAACTTTAATTTCCAAAGTCACCCACCTCTCGAAGCAATTCATGTGTACCCCCACAGTACTTCTACTATATTAAAAATAAACTACTCCTTTTAACCATTTCTTCAGTTATTATTAGTTATTATCAATTCATTATTATTAATTATTAACTAGAATCATCTCTTGCTTAATGGCAACTCTTAAAGGAAGCCCATCTTATATTATTATACCTTTATCAGTATAAGATACTAGGCCAGGCACACATAGATGGTACTCAATTAAGGATTATTTTAGCAACTATATACTTCTGGAGACATAGGTGCCAACTATCCTATACAAAATGAAAATAAATAACAAAAGTGAACTTGTCTTATTTTTTATAATTTAAATGTTTATTTATTGTGTTTGGATATGTTTATTTATATGTGCATGTGTTTCAATACACACATTGCACAGGCACATAACGTAAGAGGAAAGAGACAACTTGCAATAGTTATCTTCTTTTACTGTGGGGGATATGGTGATTCAATTCAGGTCATCCAGCCTGGCAACAAATGCTTTAACCCACTGAGGAATCTTCACCATGTCCAATTTTGTGTTTCTCAATTAGAAAGCTATATATGGCCCCAAGGAAGAATAAACACAATAAACAATACATTTACCCATCAGCTGTAAGTAGTATGTTTTTTTCCCACTTTGTTGGCAATAATATTGCTAATTGGTCAATAATTACATTTTCAAGTTAAATGGGCTTACCACTGATACCACTACATACTATACAGAAATAGCAACTGCCAATTTCAAATCTCTATTAAGATACTTCGGTTGTCAAGAGACCTGACCCTAGAGGGGCTCCCAGGTGCCCAAGCTGAGGTCCCCAGTAAGTTCCTTGGGCAGTTGAGAATAGGGAACCTGAAATGACCCTATCCTTGAGCAATACTGACGAATATCTTGCATATCATCATAGAACCTTCATCTGGTGATGGATGGAGATAGAGACAGAGACCCACACTGGAGCACTGGACTGAGCTCCCAAAGTCCCAATGAGGAGCAGAAGGAGGGAGAACATGAGCAAAGAAGTCGGGACCACGAGGGATGCACCCACCCACTGAGACAGTGGAGCTGATCTATTGAGAGCTCACCAAGACCGGCTGGACTGTGACTGAAAAAGCATGGGATAAAACTGGACTCTCTGAACATGGCGAACAATGAGAGCTGATGAGACACAAAGGACAATGGCACGGGGGTTTGATCCTACGTAATGTGATGGCTTTGTGGGAGCCCAGCCAGTTTGGATGTTCACCTTCCTAGATATGGACGGAGGTGGGAGGTCCTAGGTCTTACCACAGGGCAGAAAACCCTGACAGCTCTTTGGACTGGAGAGGGAGGGGGAAAGGAGTGGGGGGAGGGGGAGAAGGGTGGGAGGAGAGGGAGAAGGGTGGGAGGAGGGGGCGTAAGGGGGGAGGAGGGGGAGGGAAATGGGAGGCTGGGAGGAGGAGGAAACTTGTTTTTTTTTTTTTTCTCCTTTTCTCAATAAAAAAAGAAAAAAAAAGATACTTCGGGACGTATAACACAGAAAGTAAAATTTATGCCCCTTTTACAATTAACTAAAGTATTGAGATCACAGTAAAAGTCAGTTAAATGATAACAAAAATACTTCTAAGAAAGATTAGACTTTCAGTGAAAACAGTGAGACCTATAAAATTCTATTTTATTTAATTAACTGAATTAACTTTCTGGTTTGTTATCTGCATTGCAAAAAAAATGAGACTTAGGAACATACAAAAGGGAATGGTTCTCAGTGAACTGAACCATTAACACAATATCTAGATTCAAAATCTGGACACATTCTCCAAGTGTTCATAACAATAAGTACTGCAGTTGTGGGCTCTGCACACACAAAAGCCCAATTTTGAATTTATCATAAAACTCATATTAATTAATAAAATAATCTCACATACAATAACTTGTTGGGGACTATTAGAAATCAGATGTAATATTCACATAAAAATATTTGGCTTGAGTTATTTAACTGAAAACTACATTACTTCTCTCATCAAACACTAGCATGGAAAAATGATATCACTCTATTGATATTAATTTGAATATATTGAAATTCAAACACATGTACTCGACAGAAAAGCCTTATGAAAAATATTTGTGTCTTGGTAATAGTTAAATAATGAAAAGTGGGTCAAAGTAGTAGTTACAAGCATTCAATATCTTCTTTAAAATGTTTTCAATGTCTTCTAACCATGTTCTCAGTTTTCATTGATCTTACTATTTTTATAATGCATTAAGAAAAGTGCAATGTTGCAATAATAGAGAAGATATCAGAAAAACAGAATATGTGGAAGTATCATGGATTTCAGGAGTCTAGTTCTTGGTTTGTTCTTCCTAGCAACAAACGTTCAACAAGCCACCTAATTGTTCACTTTTCTTTGCTTTAGTATTCATCTCATTAGGTCACTGGAAAAGTTCACCACAAAAATATAACTCTCAGTATCATTTATATGGAGCTATCCAGAAATAAAATGTTCTGAATTCTCAGAATTTCTGCTTCCTGTACCAATACTATTGACCCTAAAACACTGGACCATATTCAAGTATTGCCAAAGCCTGGTACACATTTTAGTATCCTTCATCTTCTCTTAAGATCTGATTTTTCTCAATAACGAAGAATAGGAAGAAACAGGAAGCTAGGGGCAGAAAAGCTAGTTTATAACTTAGGTAATCATTGCACGACACAACAACTCTGCCCTAGTAATTCTACCAACTTAGGTATTGTAAATGAGGGTGCAGTGAAACCACTGAACTGGACCACTCTGTGGGTGGAAAATAGGGTTTCCTGGAAGAAATCAAATTGTTGGTCTGCCTACAAGAATAGAGCGTTGCAGCTTGTTGGAAAAGTGAGTGGATTTTATATGACTGTCAGCAAGATGGGGATCATTGAGCTGAAACAGTCTGTTAGGATTAGTCAGGAACTAGATGCCCCTGCCCCACATAGCTGAGTAATGGGAGCAGATAAGGGGGGTATTGGTTTTTCTGGTAAACAGAAACCAGCCTTGAGAAACTCTGAGGAATGCTGAGTTTAGGCTTCTGTTTACCCAATCAATCCTTCCTGGATTACACTCACGTCATCATTTACGGTATTATCAGCAGCACTACTGTTTGGGGGGCCCACTTTGGACCTAAGAAATATTTTGTATAGCACTTATATGTAGATTTACTGATCATATATTTTGAACTCATTCAAACTTAGTGTTTGGGCAACATATAATAAATACATGGGGCACAGATTGGTACACAGAGGATAGCAAGATAATAAAACATAAATAACTATTCAATTTTACCTATTTTATGACAAGAAAATATATAAAACCCAGCAAAAGAGATGATAACACATCTAAGCAACTCTCAATTAAAACTGCTAACTATGAAAATCTAGGTTCAGAGAGTTTCAATCTCTTTCATCAAAACGTTTGGGATCAAAAGTATTTCAAAGTTCTCAATTTTTACCATTCTGGAATGTTTCTATAGATCCTACTGGTTGACAATTTCACATCTAAAAATTTGAAATGAAAGTCTCCAAAGCCCAAGAAATATTTTGAATGTCATCTCAGGGATCAGGAGCACCTGCCTCTGGAAGTGTTATAAATTTTCCCAATGTAAACAAGGAAAGAAAGGCTGTCAGGTCAGCCAGACAAAAGAGTGATTTGATGACCTTACTCAAAGAGTGTGGAACCTCCAGTGTGAACTTCAGCACCCTGTTCTGACACAGTATGTGTTAAAACATCCCTGCAAAATGTCTGTCTAAAACAGACACCAAGGACTTAGTTTTCAACCACAGCAAAACCTTTTGTTCCTGAGCAAAATATTGCATGTGGATCAGATGTGTAGACACGATCGTTTGAACTTACGCATATTTCCTGTGAGAAGAATAAATAAGAGGACAGTATTGTTTTGAGCTCTGTTAGAAATGGAAGCAAGGAGAACAATGCAAAGTGCTTTTCCAATTTGGGGTGGGACTAAAAGTGGAAGAGATACTAACTGTTGTAGTTAAAGAAACAAATAAGTAGAATTCACTACACAGTATGATGTAGAACTAAAATTTATGCTTATTTTATGAGCATGACAAAATTATGAGGATAATGATTACAATTTAAATGTCATGTTTTCCCGAGGGCAAGATGATAGCATTGGAAAAATAAAGTAAATACATGGGCGAGGTCAGTACATAAATCACATAAATATAATTCTTTCAATTCAGAAAATTGTTCCAGCAATAAGAAAGTGGCACCATTTCTGTTTTATTATTTACAATGTTCTTTTCGTATATGTTTTATTTTTAGTAGATGTGAAGTTATAAAGAATATAATATTAATGAAGTTTAAATTGTATGTATTTCTCTTGAATATCAGTTGCGCATAAAATTTTGCCTCAGCACATCATGTGAAAGCCCCGTTGTAGATTGTCAATATAAATTTTAGTAAATAGTTGTGTTTTTTGAGGGAATATATGATACACAAAAATGTGGATGTCAATTTGTGAAGTCAGTTCTGACCTTCTACCTTCACGTGGGATCTGAGGATTGATTGCATTGGCTTAAGCTCGTGCCCTTAGACAACAGCTCATTTATCTACTGAACCTTCTTAACCATGCCAATATTCACAATCTTCATGTTATTTTTAATGTGTCATGCCCTCCATACTGGCTAGAAGGTAAATCATGAAGCATCTCCATGGGAACCGTGTTAAGTCAGTGAATGCTACTTCACCATATTGTTACCCTGGTAAGATGAATCATATCTTTTTAGTGTAGACATCCATGTCAGCAATTATGATATAAATGTGTTATCGTTCCACAGGCTGTTAAATATTTATAGACAAAAATAATTATATACACCCAGCTTGTGTTAGTGAAAAGTAAAGGTGCATATTAAACCTGGAAAAACCAAACAGAAAGATGTAACGAAAACATACATATCATGACAGCCATTATACACAGTGAAAAACCAAAATTATTATGTAACTCATTGGGAGATAACCATTATATTTTACAATTGACCTAATAATAAACATTTTTTATTCCCATATTTTTGTCCTCACATGCATAAAAGCATATATTGTGAAAAATTGCATTTGGTGATGACATTAAATCTGTGCTTTCTTTTTATAAGCCTAGGTAAATGAACACATTTTTTATAATATAAATTATATTTGTCATGGGTAAACACCAGACATTTCTTTGGGATTATAACATATCTACAAATTACACGGGAAGAATATTTACCTTGAATTAATCTTATCTTGAAATGGCTTTGTGTTTCTGTTAGGATAAATATTGTTTGCTTATCTATATAGAATGGATGCGATAAATGACATTCTAGTAGAAATTTTTGGAATCGAAGGTTAATATAAGAGCTATTTAGAAAAAGAGATAGGACTTAGTTTAAAATTGTACTGAAGAAGTGGAAAATATGTGGGATGTACCGCAAACACATATCTGGCTTCTAGTGACACCAAAATGATAAAGATATCTTTGACCACATGTATTTCTTTAAAACAGCCTGTCTGTGGCTTTACAAAGTAACAAAGATATACTTTGTTATGACTCTAAAATTTACTAATATCCCGTAAATGTACTTCTATGCCTTAGTGATGAAACTTTGCATCTCTATTCATTGTATCGCTGTATATTTACAGGACTGTATTTAATTTAACACACAGGAAACAATTATTTTCCATTTTTTGTTTTCAAACTATCCATCGGCTAATTTTTTATTTATTTATTTTTTCTATTTTTTAAAACTTACCATAGAACTAATTATCTGTAGTAATGAGCAATAGTATCTGGTCATTTAGGATACTAATATTTAACACTGAGATTACAGGAAAAATATGTATTCTTGAATAGACTCATATTTTATCCATTTGTTAAAAGTTTTCCTCTAGGTTAGAAAACTGCTTTCTTAAATAACTCACATGATATTTCCATTTCTCTATCAGCATTTAGGATCAAGCACTCAAACACATGAGACTATGGGGGACATATCTATTTAGACTACCACATTATACTTCCTGGTCCGCATATGCTTGTAGCCATATCACGCATTTAGTCCAACTTCAAAAGTCCCCATAGTCTATCACAGTCTCTACAATGTTTAAAAGACAAAAGTTCAAAGTTTTTTTCTGAGATTCAAGAAATCACTTAACTGTAATCCTCCATGAAATCAAAATTAAAAAAGAACAGATCACATATTTCCAATATATGATGACACTATATATATACATTTATATATATATATAAATGTATATATATAGTGTCATCATATATATATATATATATATATATATATATATATATATATATATTTCCAGAACATAGAGAAGGGAGCACATTGTGGGAGTACTGGATGCATCAAAGTAGGAGGCCAAAAACCAAGTGAGCAAACTCTAAAATCTGCATACCCATATCTGATGTCAAAGTGCTCGTCAAATCTATAGCTCCTTTCAGCTATGTTGACTGCCACACACTTCTTTGTCTTTTGCTGTTTATATTCCCTGTTAACAGCTTTCCTCTGCAGGTATCTCATGACTCTGGTAACTCCAACATCTTGGTTTCTCCAAGGCAATCCAAGCTTCAGTTTCACAGTTTCATGCAATAGACTCTGGGCCTCCACTCAGGGTTAACCCTGACACATTTCTGGCTGCATCAGCTTTCCTTAGTCACAGAGGAAGATTCAATACCCCTTTTCTTGTATCTTTGATTCTAAAGCCATACCAATGTGGCTGAAGTTGCCAAGTCCTGCTACATTTGGGGATGGAGCATGGACCGCTTGCTAATTACATCTTCATCAGCTTTCTGTTTTCAATGGCTTCTTCACTGCCTTAAGTGTCTGATTATTGATCCTAAAACAGGATCAATGGACCAGACTGGCCTCCTGCCTCTGTAGTGCTGGGATTGAAAGAGTGCACCACCATACCTGGATATAAGCTTATCTTAATTCCTTCCCACTCGTTGGAAGTTTAACTGGGTAGGTTCTTGCCCTAAGATCACTACTACCTTTATTCTATTTCTTGATATGGTATCTCCTTGGACACAGGACTTAGCTCTATTCTACTTCCTGGTGCTCCTTTTCTCCTCAAATTGCAAATTTTGTATTTTCCCTTGCTCAACTTGCATCTTTCCATTATAGATCACTACTAACCACACAACAAAGTCAATACTAGGTTGTTTTGAGATTTCCTCTACCAATGGAATTAATACAAATCTCTTCACTTTAGCCTCATGCAGACTTTTTGGAGAAGGGCAAATAGCAGCCACCTTTTTTCCCAAAATATCACAAGAAAAGTTTCTAGGCCAAATATTAAAATTCTTTTCCTATGACACATCTTAAGTCAGGCCCCCATAGTTCAAATAACCCTCTACATCTCTGCCTTCCATGTTTAGTATTGCATTTGCATTTCACTTAGTTAAAAAACTTGGTCTTTTAAAACACATATTCTAATTTATATTTCTTTCCTAAAGTTCTGTAATGGAATTTAATTAACTGTTAATTTAGTGAGAACATTTTAAGAACCATCAGTGCAAACTCAAGAACTTGCTTCTCTTCCTACTTGATCAAGTGAAGTTTTCAATGTTTTGCTTTTAAATACCATAATGATACTTGAAAGCATTTTGTAAAAGCAAGAAAAGAAATTTTGGTCTTTTACTTTCTATTACATTATGTCGGTTCTAACACTAAACTGTTTACAAGAGGAGAAAGATCCATGGAGAGGGTAGGCCATATTTATTAACAGTGGCAATGCAATCTACTAAAAGTTTTCGCTTAAGAATCTTCCATATCTTCTTAATAAAATGTAAAGCGTCCATTATCAGAGTTTTGTCACTCCTAAAACATTTTCATACAGAGATCTTTCTATATGCCCATTTTCTGAGTTTGGTGTATTAAATAGACCCTTGGGATTTATGTACTTACATATACATGATGGAAGGTAAGAAAACTAAATAAAACCATTTGGTTTATTTGCTCAAATCTAGTATGATTAAATCTAAATTCAAGTTTTCTACTCTTGACATTTAAATAGACCCCTTTAAATTGCACTTAAAATGCTTCTTTTTATGGTTAGAATCTTCCTTGGTGTTTATGTGTATAATTATCTGGGGTTACACTATGAATTATGATATAAATTGAGGCATAAATTAATTAGGGTATATATTTATGGCTATAGAAAAAATGATAATTTATTATTTTATATAATTTTAAAATATGTTCTAGTTACAGACACTTAATAATCCAAAATTCATCTATTTTAGCTTTTGTTAAATAAGTAAGAAGACAAAATATAAGTTTTATCAACAATAAGGTTCCTCATGCATTTTAATATTTGAAATAGAAAAGATAATTGACAGAATTTACTGTAATGACTTGCTGATATAAAAATCAAACAGATATCATTTGTAAATTAAATCACATCTCTTTATCATATGCTCTCCTGCATTTTACTGAATCAAAACAAAGTGTAACATATGCAGATTTAAACAGTCAAAACTTGAAACATAAGAAAAATAATATGAACATTTGAAATATTTACTTTCAGAACACATATTAAAAGTTCAACAAATATTTCATTTTCAAATAAATATAACATAAAATTCTTACCTTAGAAAATTGTGCATTTATCCATTTTGTGAATGTTTTCTTTTGAACATCTTCTCTTTCATCTATTTTGTAAAATAAACAAAATTAAAAGTTAAAACTAACTATAGGTATATTTTGCAACCAAAATAACTTTCAAGTAACACATACTAATTTTATTTTAAATTTAGTGTTAATGTCATTCATAAATGAAGTTGAATTAAGTGATGTTGGTATTGGGTATTTGATGGAAAAGTATATCTAAAATTAATTGATGTGGTCAGGTCCATAGTCTTTCAAATACAACAGCATTGACTAAATCAGTCTCATTGAATAAATGGGATATTATTCATCCCTTAATATTCTAGTCATGCTAGTGAAATTAAAGGAAACTATTTGGTAGTATTTATTTAGCAAATATAACACTGGGCCTTTCCATGTACTTTCTTTCCCATTTATGAATAAAGGATTATTTATTCATTCACAACCACTAAATCCTCTAATACAGAAAAAAAAAACTTCATATTACAAAGGCTCTTTAACTACCAGGAGCATGGCTTACTTACCTTTGTATTTTATTTTCTACACAAACTAAGAACTCAGAAAACATTATTTGACAAACATAAATGACTTAAGGGAGGGCCAATCCTACAAGGCTAAAATTTCTTATGTTTCATTGTGTTTAAAGTAAGGAATTGTAAAAGCAAATGGCAGTTCTTGGCTTGTAAATGAAAACTCAGAGGGAAAATTTCTACAGATTTATATCAAGGGATTAGGTTGAGAAATTATAAAGAAACAGGTTTATAAAAGCCATCATTACAGAATTATTTGCTTTTCTAAGCTTGAAATTACTATTGAGTTAAATTGACAGAAAAAAATTCCATCTTCATTACTAAAATATTTTCTTCAATGTTTGGTATTAGTTAATAGTCAATAACCAGTATATCTATATAATATGTAAGAACTAAATATTTCAGATATTATTTACTTATGTTATAGGTCAAAATAATTGTTATGAAAATACCTCAAAGTGTACACATTTCTTCTCATAAAATTTTCAATAGTAAACTTCCATTCATTTCTTCAAATATTTAGAATATTGCAAAGATTTTTTTTTCATAACAAATGCATTCATATACTAAAATAATAGCTATCTTTAAATTGAAATACAGATGCACAACAAAGCTTTTATACTTATATGTAAAATAGCAGCAGATAGCTCTTGAGGGGAAAATTTTATTTTCCTTCATAAAATACATTCTTACTTAACTATGTTATTCCCATAGGCTACTATACATATGGTCAATTTCAGCATTATCCATATGATAACACACAAATCAGAAATAAACAATGTGGATACCTCTCTTTTGTTGACATATTTGAATAAATTAGAGTGATATTTTCAAACCTAACAATTCCTATCACCACCAATTATATACCATTCCTTGAAAATCAAGAAAATAAGAAATGGAATATTTTAAATGCCAGATTTTAATTGGCTTGGCGTGAAAGTCTAAACAAATATCTCTCAGTGTTATATAGAGCTATTCCTCCCTAAAAGTAAATGAACTTATTTGAAATTCCAATTTCTTTTTTCATTCAAATCCATGAGTATTCTATGCCACATACCAGAGAGAAGATGAGTATGCTATATAGTGAATATATTTTGTCCACAACAAAAATCATGTTGGAGCTTAATACATCTTGTGGCTATATTTGGAATTGAGATTTAAGGGGGAGGTGATTAAAGAAAGTTACAGAGACTGCCCGAATTGACCAATGCCATCTAATCGGTGTGGGTTCTTGCTCTCACAGAACTAGGTTAACAACCAAATATGTCATTAAGAGCTGGCTTTCCATGGTTCTTATTCACGCTAGAGAAACAGATGTCACTAGAAGATCAAAGAAACGATTTTGTCCTAGTACACATTGGTGAGCCAGTAAGTTTTAGAGGGTTAATTACATGAACATTAGAAATTGAAAGGAAGCTAGCTAGCTGTACCACCGAGAAGTTGTCTAAACAATTTATGGTAGCTTCCTCAGTAAGAGTCACAGCTGCATTGTAATAAGCTGTACCACTAAAGAGTCCGTTGCACGATTTATGGGGAACCACACCACTGAAGTGTTTCCATAAGCAATCATTTTTTTACCTCTTCTGTAACATCTAGAAGTGAGAGAACCTCTGATATATCCATAGAAGAAGGTTCAATAGCTCAGTGAGCCTTTATAACCCTTCCATGTGAGAAGATGAACGCACCCCCCAAAATAACCCATTTCCAACTATAGCCACATGAATGTATTATGTTCCAACATAAATTTTGTTGCTCACTAAATATATTTTATACACAAAAGACACATCTTCTCTTTGCTGTATGACTACTATGCTGTTAAGATCTTATAGCACTGATTACAAAAACAGTGATTGGTTGAGCAATGATGATGCCCCAAAGAAGCAGCAATTCATCAATGATAAAAAAGGTTACTCCTTCTATGTGCAATCTCGGAAAGTACCTGTTAGGCCTTTGCATTTCTGCAATGGATCCTTCACCAGAAGCTAAAAGAATCTAGAAACTTGATGAACTTTTAGAAGCATGAGTAAAAATAAATGTCCTTCTGAATAACTAGCCTAATCCCATACATTTTGTTATAGCAATAGAAAATGTACCAAAAGTACACAAGAACACTCAGATGTTTTAAAACATAACAAATGATCTCTAAAATATGTCATTTGATGATAGTTATGCCAAAGGCTTTTAGGTGAAAATAGAATTGTGATTTCATTTTCAATTAATTTCCAACTCCATATACAAAGCACTGGAGTCAGCACAGAAACCTTGACATTATGAGCAAAATGTTATGTACCTACTGTAAAAATAGCAGTAAGTGTGAGGTTCAACATACAAACATCTTCAGGAAATATCCTGTTTCAATTATCATCTTTTGTAGCAGAAAAATATATCTGCAATGAATTTCTTGCAAATGGTTTACTTTGGAATTGTAGCTTTTTCAATGTGATAAATATTATAATTCATTTTGTTATAACTACAAAATGTGAATGATTATTAGTGTCTTATTGCTCAATAACTGTTTTTAATAATATTTCAATCAATTTGCATGCTATTTAATACTTTTACATTGGAAGATAAATTCTGAATGAATAAAGCTGGTATTATAAAAAATCAATTAGACAATGATCATTTGAATCAAAGTCCATAGTTGATGGAGGAGGGTCATCTGTCTATTGGTTAATTAATAAAGAAAACTGCTTGGCTGATAGGTAAAGAACATAGGTAGGCAGAGTAGACAGAACAGAGTGCTGGGAGATGGGCGATGGTGGCGCAGGCCTTTAATCCCAGCACTCGGGAGGCAGAGGCAGGCGGATCTCTGTGAGTTGGAGAGACCAGCCTGGTCTACAGAGCTAGTTCCTGGACAGGCTCCAAAGCCACAGAGAAACCCTGTCTCAAAAAAAAAAAAGAAAAGAAAAGAAAAGAAAAGAAGAACAGAATGCAGTCGCCATAGCTCTCCTCTCAGAGATGGACACAGGTTAGAACCTTTCTGGTAAGCTACCACCTCGTGGTGCTACACACAATATTAGAGATGGGTTAATCAAGATGTGAGAATTAGCCAGTAAGAGGCTAGAGCTAATGGGACAAGCAGTGTTTAAAATAATACAGTTTCCCTGTAATTATTTCGGGGCATAATCTAGCCAGGCAGCCGGGAGCTGGGGCCGGCAGGAACACAGCCTGCCGCTCCTACTACACATGGTTTTCATTTTGACTAGATATACCTTTTTAACATAATTTGTTAGCAAATTGTAAAGAATAGTTTGTAATAATCAAAGAAAAAAAATTGAACAGATGCACACTAATTCAAAACAATCACAAGTTAGATACTCAATTTAAGCTACCCAAACTTCTATGCATGTTGTAGTTGCATGAAAGCATCCTGAATTTTTATAATATACAATTTTAAAATTATTAGATTATTGCCATATTGTCTATAATAAAAATGTAAAATCAGGAACAAAGCAAATGTGAAGATAATTAAGTAAAATATGTTATTGAAAAGTAATTGTGCACATTCCTGCTCAGTCATTTCAAATAACAATTTTTTTTCTCATTTTTCTTTTGAGAGTTTTATAACTAGCTTCCTCTCACTCATAAAAATATTTCTGAGCATATTAATTTGAGAGGCAAAGAAGAAAATCTCTCTTAAAAAATTTACTTGAGTACTGTTCTCTGGGGATGTCAGAGAGTGAAGAACTACTACTTCATAAATTGCTAAAAGTGATCAATATTTTATTTTATTCTCTCTATGGGAAAATTTCACATAAAAGTATCTTCCTACCATGACATAAAACATGTACATCTTCTCACAATTAAACACTTCTAGTAGTCATTTTTATTCAATATATCTAGCATTTTGTATCTTCTGAGATTAGTGCATCAACCTTTAACCTGTTATTAACTTTTATATTCTTGAAAACCTCAGGAATATAAATGTCGGATAGATTCAATGTAATATTCATGATTCACAAGAAAAATTACTGCAGGAAAGTGTTACTAAGAGGCACACTGAAAGAGCATTAGGTGTGGAGACCTACCTTCCATTTCTACTAAAAGATAGTCTAGAATTTTGGCCTTGTATTTACGAGTCCTCACTCTGTTTTCCTTTGAAATAAGGACATTATTTTTTATATCATCGACCCATTGCTGTAACTTTGTGTAATGATTCGTGTATTTAATTCTATGAGAGTCATATACAGAATGTACATAATTCTTCAGTAGTTTTTGAGAATACAAATGACAGTCAATCTTTGTCAAAGTTCACAACCTAATAGAAACTATAAATAAATGAAGTGTTTACAAGAGCAAGAATTGATAATTCTGAGAAATTAACGGGGGTACAGAGAAAAGGATATTGAGCTACTCGTGCACTGGAAGAGGCATTGTAGACAAGGAGACATTCAATTTGAGTCTCGCTGAATGTGTGAAAACACAAAAGAAAATGTTAGGGAGAAAATGATGAATTTTGGTAAGTGGAAAACAAAGAAGAGAACCGTAAGAAATCAAAAGTCATGCTCTTCATTCAATGAAATTTTATGTTGACTCACTCAAACTCATAAACAGGGAAATTAAGTGGCTTAAGTTGCAAGATGCTATGATAAATTCATAGAGGAGGATCTCTCTATAACCTGACCTTTTGTTTGCTACCAGATAAAGTCATAAAGCTGGACATTTCCTGATGATTTTTACAATAATAAAACACTGACTAAAATAGTACCTAATATCACAGAGAAAATAAACAATTCTGCAAACATGATTAAGCCCAATGCTAAAGCAATGAGATAAAACTTTGTGCCAAGAAATGTGTGTGTGTGAGTGTCCGAGTGCCTTGTTAGTCATTTTATATGTATTTGGTTTATTTCTATTGCTTAATTTATGGTAAAAAAATAGTAAGTTTCCTTGTAATATTTTCATATCTGTAACATATTTGTCCTCTATTGTCTTCCCTCTTTCCTGTCCTTCTCCTACTGATATCCCCCTTCAGTAGTCATCTTGTTAGTGCTGGAAAATATTTATATTCAACAGGTTTATTGTTTAATGCATTAATCAAAAATGCCTATCATTTATGTGACACATTATAAAACTTAGACATAGGAGAGGATGTTAAAAAGTAATGATTCAGAAACACACATAGTGAACAATGACAAAGAGACATGATTTTATTTTATTTAAAGAGAAATATGAAGTCAAGTGGAAAAGCAATTAATATTGCAGATTATTCTATATTCCTAGTAGGGAGGAGGGGAAGATAAAGACATAAGAACTATGAAAAATAATGATAAATATTAGATAAGGCTATGCAATACTTGGACTCATTATAAAGGAAGGCTACAAACTCAGGACATATATACAAAATAGATTTGTCATGTTATTAATGATACAAAATGGCAATGTCAAGTCAAAGGTTAGACTGAAAAATGATATAAAAACATTTTCCATTAAACCTGAGTAATAGCCTTTGATCTTAGAATTTTAGATTTTGAGGGCATAAAGTGGCATTGGTAGTCAGTTTATAATGAGGAGGCCTAAACTAATTAAACTCACACACAAAGGAGAGAAAAAAAATGTAGTGTCAAAGAGGTCCCTCATTTGTCATTCACTCTGTAATCAATGTAATGCATTTTTTACCACTCATTACGCAATTAGAGTTGTTCATAAAACATTATATCCTTTCTCATTTTCAAGACAGTAGCTGTCCAGACAAGAACTACATTTCTCATATTTTGTATAGAATAATTTACATCTGATGCCAAATAAAGATGTTTAAGATGATAAAATCCATATTTACTTTTCACTTCTTATTTTTCTCCTCTGCAGATATTAATTCTATTAAGTTGTAGTAAAAAGAATAGTGGATCTCTCCCAAAGTCATTCACAGCCAGATCCCTAACATCTCTGAATAAATCATGTTACATAAAAATGGGGAATTGGCGGTATGTATGGAATTTGACTTGATAATCAGTCAACTCTTGATAAGAAGACTATCCTGAATTTTCCAGTGAAACAAATAAAATCACCAGGGCTCTTAAACAGAAAACTACTTGGCCTGACAAAGCAAACCAGAGATAGCATCATGGGAAGATCATGACTATGCTCTGCTGTTTGGAGGATGAAGAAGGTAGTCGGACCTGAGGAATGTACAAAATACCTAGAAAGTACAGTAAAGGAAGAGGTTCTCCCTCAGAATATGTATAGAGGGCACCTGTGTCTCTGCTCACATGAATTCAGTTTGGATTTCTGAGCTTCAGGTCTGCTTGATAATAAATTAATGTAGTTTTAATGTCTTAAAATTTTATAAGTTATACAACAAGAATAGAAAATTGTGTATAATGTTTCATTAAAGCTTACAAAACATATATGTAATTACTCCTATTTGTGATGGACAATCCCTATGAGAAAGATAATCATTCTATTCACTTTTCCTTCCTGCTTACTGACAGAATGGAACATAGAAATGTATATATGTGTAGATGTACTTCTACTGATAAGTACTCTGATTTTTAAATTATATAGGGTTCTGTCATATTAAGAAAAATTAACTTGAAAAGTCCAGTTTCTTTTTTGTTAGACTCCATTCACATTCTTTGTATTTCATTAATAAATTTAGAAATAATTATTTTAATGGGTTTCATAATTTACTAAACAATATTTTTGAGAATCAACTGATTAATGAGATTCTCAGATGCTACAATATTGCTACATAACATATTGAGTGTAACAAAACATTATATTTGCAAAGTTACTAATGGATTAATATTCAAAATATATGAAGAACTTGTGGAACCAGATATCAACCAACAAATAATCCAATTTTAAAATAGACATATATGTAAACAGAATATTCTCAATAGAAGAATCTCAAATGGAAAAAAACCCACCTAAATGTTCAACATACTTAGCCATCAGACAAATGTAAATCAAAACTACTTTGAGATTTCATCTTACACTTGTCAAAATGGCTAAGATCAGTAAAATAAGTGACAGACAACTCGTGCTGCTGAGGATATGGATCAAGGGATCACTCCCTAATTGATGGTGGGAGTAGAAACCTGTGAAGTCACTATGGAAATCAATATAGTATTTCCTCAGAAGAACTTACTTCAAGACTCAGCTCTACTAATCTTGGGCATATACCCAAAGGACAATCAGCCCTACCACAAGGACACTTGTTAAACCATTTTCATTGTAGCTTTATTTATAATAGGCAGACACTAGAAACAGCCGATATGGATTAAGAGAATGTGGTGCATTTACACCATGGAAAATTAATCATCTGTTAAAAATTGCATCATAAATTTTGCTGGCAAATGGATGCAACTAGAAAAAAGTTTCCTGAGAGAGGTAACACAGACCCAGGAAGAGAAACATGGTATATACTCACTTATAAGTGGATACTAGTTGTCAAGAAAATGATAACCATGATACTGATAGTCTGGGGATAGAATGGTCATATAGGGCAGCCACAACTCCTCTGGTTCTATGAGAGATTGATAGTCTTTGTGGGAATCTAGATGCTGTCAACAGCACAGAAAAAGTTGATGGGTCTAAGAATGCCGGAGATTGCTATAGAGGCAGCTGGAGAAGACCAGGACACTGGCTGTTGCAACTTGGGTAGATCAAGCCCTCTATGTACAAAGTACTGAGTGGGTAACTAAACTAAACAAGTTAAAACCTGGGAAGACATAGAAAATCTGAATAAGGAATAATGCTCTATACTGTACCTAAAGTATCCCGTGGATGTATTAGTGCAGGGTAAGTGCTAGCAAAGCCTAGATGTTCACGACAGAAAAGGAGGATTCCTGAGAATAGTCTGAGCTGAGTTATTTGGGACCATACTCCCGAGAAGACCCTTGAATCAAGAGGCAAACAGCCAGATTATGCAGGGGTGCTGGCTGTTAAACTCAAGCTAGATGCAGATGGATATGGAAAACAAGTATTGGTTGGTGGAATATATAAGAAGCCAGTTCCTGGAGGAGAACATTAGGAATGTGGTGGAGTAGGGTGCTGCAGGTAACACAGAGGGTACTGTGGGTGGGTGAAGGTAGCAACTTGTCTGCTGCATGTATGTCGGCAGTCGCACACGTGGAAGGCCAAGATATGGGATTTCCGAAATTATAGAAGCCTAGATATTGCTACTTAGGTGATCAAACTAAATTTGTATAATGACTTTGGGAAAGAGGCTAGATCCAGGTAGAGATAGAATATGAAATATCTGGTTGTGAGGGAGTGAGTACTTACCAGGCCATACCATGGTGGAGGACTCAGGAATACAGAATTTGGATTCGGGTAAGATAGCAAAATGAGTACTATATGTAGATTCAAGCAGCGCAGGTCCTTGTAGGACAATGTATGTTGGTTGGAGGACAGGAGTAGATGCTGGGATTCGGCCCTCGCATTTGGAACTCTGTTGAATCCTGTGAGCATTACTACAGCATGCAAGAATATCAGTGGCAAAAACTAGACTTGGACACTTGTAGTGACTTATGATCTGTTTGTTGGCATATGGGGAAACGCTATCTGGTAAGGGAAATATTCTGGGCTTGGTCTTTGGGGAAGATATGGAAAGTCTGGATTGGAAATGGAGTTGTGAAAGCAGGGCAACTATTTCATGCATGGGTGTAGGTGTGTTAAATTCAGGGGAGCCTAACTGTTGACTATACCAAAGAAGGAGTTGCTGGACCTAGTCTTGGCTGAAGGCTTTGAAAACCTTCACAGGCCTAAAATTTGCAAATGCAAGGCACATGAGGCAGCTGTAAGTCAGACAGCAAGTGGAAAATCAAATATTCATTTGTGTGTAGTGGGTTACTCAATGGGCTAAAGTTGGGTCCTGGTGGTTGTGGGATGTCTGGTTATATAATGAAGTGGTTTAGGCATCGGAATCATCCTGCAGATGGATTCAGGTAGGATGGTTACTGTTGGGAATGTAGATGCTGGATACAGCACAAAAGAATGTGCTAGGACAAGTCCAGTTGGAGGGAAAGTGCCAGCAGAAGCTTAGAACTATCTATCAAAGCACAGTAGGACTAAGATGGAGCCTAGGGTTTGGAACTCAGCAAACAGCTAAAAGTCACTATAAGTGTGAGAAAACAGCTCTTTTAGAGTTCTCACTGGATGTTTCATCAGGTCTGGACTCTACTGGAGTAGGAAAAGAATTATCTGCTCGAAAGGTGCACTTACTTCTCTTGGCATTGTAGAAGGATTTGGACAGTCTTGGCATGCTGTGATATTATGTAGTCAGCCAGAGATCCTGTGGTTTGATGAGGTTGGGGTTGTCTCAGTGGGAATGTATATGTTGTCTACAGCACAGGAGGATTTGATGGGACTAGGAATCCTATATGCTATGAATATGTTTTATTACCATTGGTTATTCAAGAAGATGCTTTGGGCAATCGATTAGTAGAATATAGCCAGGCAGGAAATCTGAACAGAGATATAGAGAGAAAGTAGGCAGAGTCAGGGAGATGCCATGTAGCTGCTGAAGGAGAAAACCAGCAGCTACCAGTGAGAGCCTTACTGGTATGGATCATAATGATACATAGATATACAAAAGGGAATCCCACATCAATATGAGCTATGTTTGGAGGGATGTGGAAAAACAGTATTTGGAACAGGAAATATTCACTAGGTTCGAACTTTAGGAGGACACGATAACTTTTCATAAGGAGTGGGGTTATTCCATTAGCCAGTACTGGTATGATAAGTGTTGGGGAACTCTCAGTGTTGGCTACAGAATAGGAGTAGCTGGTGGGATCATGCTGTGTTTTGAGATTTGTGTCCCTAAAACATGCCACAAATCACTACTGCAGAGTGCAAGGGTCCATTCTTTGATGGGACAGGGACTATTCAATCTAGGATAAATTCCACTGAATATGGAAAACCAATTACAGAGTATGGATATCTTCACCTGGATAAATCCTGGAGGGGGACATAGGAAGTCTGGGTATGGTGTGAAGAGGTATGGGCAACTCTAAGACCCCTGTTGGTTTATCTAAATAGGATTATATCTGGCTGTAGCCCAGATGTTCTCTATAATATAGGAAAAATGTTCTAAATAGGCTGCAACATGTTGAAGCCTAAAATAAGGCAAGGAGTCCAGACCAAGATTGAACATTTCTTATGGTTTCCAGGTTATACATAACAGAATGTTAAAAATCAAGTGTCTAATACTGTGTGATATTCTCAATAGGCTAGACACCAGAAGATAGGAGAACCCTGGTTATGGACTGGGCTTATGTTGGTTGTAGAAAGCCTCCTTAGGTGAGTGAGTATATTAAAGGAGGCTGTATGCTCACCACAGTAAAAGAGATATTGAGGCTAGGCTGGGTCACCTGACTTGGGATAAGGTGGAAGCCTGGAGGCCATGATTTGTTGCTACACAGCCAGACAAGATATGGACACTGGTTTGCGTATATTCATTAGGTACAGAGGAATGTGGAGATGCAAGTATTCGTGTGTGTGTGTGTGTGTGTGTGTGTGTGTGTGTGTATGTGTGTGAGTGTGTGTGTGTACGGTCAACAGGCTAAGCCATGGAGTAGGAATGTTATTTGGGAATGATTTTAGGGAAGACATTCAAGATACTAGCCAAAGATTGAGGCGGACATTTTGGACTAAACCATTGACAGGGATAGTATTGTTGAAGAATTTGGAGAAGCAAATGATCTGTCATGTGTTCTACCACAACAAAGGTAGATATGTAAAAAAGTTTGAGGTGGAAAATTTGCCTTAGAGTTATTAAACAAAGTCTCCATCTAAACCCAAACTCTCTTTGCCTTCTCAATATCTTCCCCCTATCATCAAAGTGTCAGGGGTGGTACAGTCCACTATATGTTCCTTCCTTCCCCAGGCATTCTTGTGGGTCAGAACCAGGCTTTGTGATGTCAGAGCACAAGCTCACCTACTATTGGTCGAGACCTTGATGATGACTCAGGTCTGAGGGTGTGGCCTTCCCTACTCTGCCAGTTGTTCACAGCCCCTCGAGGGAGAAACAACACGCGCTCACGCGACTTGGTGATGGAGAGTCTAGCAAAGGAACCTAAGGAATCACTGTCCGACATGGACCTCCCAACATCCAGTAGTGATGTTCCGATGGCAGCGAACGGGCCAGTCCTTATGGTGAAGACAAAGGCAGCTCTAAAGCAGTATCCACCTTACATGTCGTGCGGAAAGGTGAGTTGACGAACCCTACTGGAGCTCCCTCCTCTACTCATTTACTCTTACCTAAAGTCACTACCTCTCTCCTTCCTGGCATAAATCCCTTATCAATTCTCACCTCTTCCGACAAAGTGTCCTTCACATGCCTCTCCTGACTTCTCCCTCTATTAACTAATTCTTGTGTTCACCTCTTGCCATTCCAGGCACACAAGAAAAGCAAACACTGGAAGCACTCCTCAAAGAAGAGTAACCAGAGAAAGAGGGAGGCCGAAGAGGCAGCTGCCCTCGAACGGAAGAAAATCAAAGTGAAAGCTGTTACTGCAATGCCTGAACCTAAGGAGGAGGAGCCTGAAAAGAAGCCGAGGTGCACACTACTGGAGAAGCAAGCGTGGTCGCAGCAGCCGATGAGGGGGAGAGCCAATAAGATGGCTATCATGAAGACGGGGAATGCCCAAATATGACAAAGAAAATTGCATTGGTATAAATTTCTTAAATTGAAAATAAATTCAATTTAGTTGAAAAGCTATGTGTCTTTTACAGTGACTAAAGGCGAAACCAGGAAAGGGAAGGAAAAATGATGGTTATAGGAGAAGAGAGGGAAGATGGGTGGGTGAATGGCAATGGAGAGATTTGTTCTTCACTAGGTTTGGGACAGTCATAGTGGGTTCATGGAAAGAGGGGGAGTTTGGGTTGGTAGAAGACAAGGGAGGGATTTGGGTCTACAAAGGTTTGGGCATTAATTGTGGGTGCATAAAAGAGGCGAGTTTGTGTGGGAAGAAGACAAGGGAGGGATTAGGGTCTCCAAAATTTTGTGGCTTTAACGGTGAGAGCATGGAAAGAGAGGGAGTTTTGGTGGGTAGGAGACAAGGGAGGGATTTGTGTCTCCAAAGGTTTGGGCATCAATGGTGGGTGCATGGAAGACGGGGAGTTTGGGTGGGAAGAAGGCAAGGGAGTGGTTTGGGTCTCCAAAGTTTTGGGGCAGTAATGGTGAGGGCATGAAAAGAAAGGGAGTTTGGGTGGGAAGATGACAAGGGAGGGATTTGGGTCTCCAAAGAATTGGTCATCAATGGTGGGTGCATGGAAGAGGGGGAGTTAGGGTGGATAGAAGACAAGGAAGGGATTTGTGTCTCCAAAGGATTTGGGCAGTAATGGTGAGTGCATGAAAAGAAAGGGAACTTGGGTTGGTAGAAGACAAGGGAGGGATTTGTGTCTCCAAATGTTTGGGCATCACTTGTGGGTGCATGGAAGAAAGGGAGTTTGGTTGTGTAGGAGACAAGGGAGGGATTTGTGTTTTTAAAGGTTTGGGCATCAATGATGGGTGCATGGAAGAGGGGGAGTTTGGGTGGGAAGAAGACAAGGGAGGGATTTTTGTCTCCAAACGTTTGGGCATCATTGGTGTGTGCCAGGATGAGTGGGATTTTGGGCCAGTAATGGTGAGTGCATTAAAGAAAGGGATCATGGGTGGGTAGAAGACAAGTGTGGGATTTGGGTCTCCAAAGGTTTGGGCATCAATGGTGGGTGCATGAAAGTGGGGATGTTTGGGTTGGAAGAAGACAAGGGTGGGATTTGGGTCTCCAAAGGTTTGGGCAACAATGGTGGGTGCATGGAAGAGGGGGAGTTCGGGTGGGAAGAAGACAAGGTTGGGATTTGGGTCTCCAAAGGTTTGGGCAACAATGGTGGGTGCATGGAAGAGGGGGAGTTTGGGTAGGTAGAAGACAAGGGAGGGATTTGGGTTTCCATATGTTTGGAGCAGTAATGGTGAGTGCATGGAAAGAGAGTGAGTTTGGGTGGGTAGAAAACACGGGAGGGATTTGGGTCTCCAAATGTTTGGGCATCAATTGTGGGTGCATGGAAGAGAGGGAGTTTGGGTGGGTAGGAAAAAAGGGAGGGATTTGGGTCTCCAGAAGTTTGGGCATCAATGGTGGGTGCCTTGAAGAGGGGGATTTTGTGTGGGTAGAAGACAAGGGAGGGATTTGTGTCTTCAAAATTTTGGGGCAGTAATGGTGAGAGCTTGGAAAGAGTGGGAATATGGGTGGGTAATACCAGGGAAGGGAGTTGGATCTCATATACTTTGCAGAGTTTAATGATGGGTAAATGATAAGAGACATTTGGGTGGGTACATGACAAGGGAAGGATTTGATTCTCAAATACTCAGGTGGCAGAAATCATGAGTATCTGTTAAGAGAGGAGTTTGGGTTATTATATGAAGGGTGGGATTAGGGTCTCAGAAAGATGGGGTCAGAAATGGTGGATATATAGCAACAGAGGGAGTATGCTGGGTAAATGACAAGGGAGGGATTTGGGACTTATACACTTTAGGGGCAGCAATGGTGAGTATGTAGCAAGAGAAATACTTTGGATGGGCATATGACAATGGAGAGATTAGGTCTCACAAAGCTGGTGGCAAAATGATGGGTATATGCCCAGAAAGGAGTTTGGGTAGCTGTATGACCAGGGGGTGTTTGGGTCTCTTAAGGTTTGGGGCAGAAATAATTGGTATATTTCATGAAACAGAGTTTGGGTGGGTATATATCAAGAGAGAGGGTTTTGTTGGGCTTATAAACATGGATATATTTGGGTCTGACATGTTTGGGAGAAGAAATGGTGGTTACATCACAAGACAGGAAATTGTGTGGTTACATGAAAATAGAAGAATTTTCAGTGGGCATATGGCAAGAGAAGGATTTGGGTCACAGCAGGATGGGGGCAGACATGGTGGATATATGGCTAGCGAGGGAGTTTGGGTGAGTACATGACATGGGGCAGATTGGGCCATCACAACGTTTGGGGGAAGAAATGGTGGAAACATTATAAGAGAAAGTATTAGGTTTGGTGTATGGCTAAGGAGGAATGAGTGTCTTGGAAGGATGGGCCCAGAAATAGTGGGTACATGGCGAGAGAGGGAGTTCACTTGGTTGAATGAAAGGGAGAGATTTGTGTCTGATAAGGTTTTAGGGAAGAAATATTGGCTATATGGCAAGAGAGGTAGTGTGACAAAGGAGGGATGTGGTCTCATAAGGATGAAGGCAGCAACAGTGGGGAGAGAGAGAGAGAGAGAGAGAGAGAGAGAGAGAGAGAGAGAGATTGGGTTGGTATATGATATGGGAGAGATTATGGTTTTTCAAAGTTTGATGGCAGATAAACAATTTTCATGAATTTACGATAAAGATGGATTTGATTGCGTGCATTGTATGAACCACACCTTGAACTCAAATTTCAAGTTGAGGCCTAGAAAATTGATTTAGGTGGGTATATGACACAGAAGACTCTTTGGTGTTGAAGATGGAAAATCTGACATTTTGTATACTATAGGGATAGAGGCCAGAAAAGGAATATGGTTTGATATATAAAAAGAAGAAAATTTGGGTTAGCATATGACAAAGAAGGGACTTTGGTTCCCACAGATTTGAGGGTCATACCACACATGCACTGTAAGACTCATAGAGGTAATTATGGAGCATTGAATCCAAATTGCTACATTTATCTAATCTCATAGATACGGATGAAGAAGACTGTGCTCCACCATCCATGTATTTTGCAAGATCCGGGCAAAACTTCACAGTATGAATGTCTCAACCTATCTGAGGTGAAGTGTGTGAGTGACAGTTATCCCACAAATAGCTGTTATGTTTCCTGTTTGGCAACTTTTTTTGAATGTTGGTTTTATACCTCACCATCCAATGTAAGTAAGGAAATCTCCCCAGGAGCAATAATCACCCAGCAAACTCAAATCTACTGATCACATCTCAGTGAAAGGAATGGTAATTTGAAGTGACAGGTTTACCCTTGGTTATGCTTTATAAAAAATTTGTGTTTTAATAGGGCTTTTAGAATGGGCTGCTTACATAACAGGCCTAGCAGAAATGAGGATATACTAATGAGACAATTGTGTAGCTTGATCTATCAGAACAGTCAAATCATTGACTTCAACGTAATGAGTATTTCTACAGAAATCTCATGCCATGTAAAGCAATGTTCTCTACCCAAAGGAAAACCTTGTCTCCTTAAAGAGATTTCACACAATTCCTACTATCAAACCACCTTGCCAGATAAGACTAACAATTAGACAATGATGGGTGAGCTAAGGGAGGGTAGATGCCACCTCCTGACCACAACTGCTTATATGTCAATACCCTGTCCCTCTAGCTAAACTCTAATCTCAGTTCAGGACTTCAAGATGCAAGAGACTTGAAAGGGTCTCTGGATCTCTTTATCACTAGTTAATTGGATGCTTGCCTATAATTTTAGGAAATTAATTCATGATCATCATGTCAGGATTCAGGCAAACACGGCACTGGGCCTGTTGTTGAGTCCATACCAACTGATTCATCAGTAGTAGGTAGAGAGAGAGAGAGAGAGAGAGAGACGAGGCCTGATGTGGGAATGTAAACCTCAAAACCCACCCTCAGTGACATATATTATCCACAAAGGCTATATGCATTCCAGCATGGTCACACCTCCTAATTTCCCAAACAGTTGCACTTCTTGGTAACTAAGTAAGTATTCAAGTACATGAGAGCCTGTTTTTCATTCCCTTTCATTAACTGTCACATTTCTCTAGAAGCCAGCAACTGTCAGTAGTTTGTCAGTTAGAGGTACAGACTTCTGAGCCATCCCCCATAGTCCAAGATGCACTGTAGGAGGGCTCCAGAGTCTAACTGGCAAACTCCTGACAGTTGGTGGCTTCTAGAGAAGTGTGAGAGTTAATGTGGATGGAAACCATACTGGCATATATTTGAGTGCTTAGTCACCAAGCATACTGGAATATGACCTGGCCTCATCTTACACAGGCCTTTGCATGCAATCACGATGGCTCTGTATTTGTGAGAGCAATGACTCTGTCATGTCTTGAGATCACAATTTCACTCTTGGCATCTGCAGCCTCAGACTCATAAAATCTTTTTAAATGCTCCCTGCAATGGTACCTGAGTCTTGAAGAGAGGGCTACAAATATCCCATTGCACATACTCTCATTTTTTTTCCAGGATGACCAGTTTTGAATGTCTTTTTTAAACATAATCTACTGCACCAAGGTCTCTGAGGAGGTCTGAGAACTGCACTAATCTGTAGTTATCGAGGTATGAATGTAGAGTGAAGCTTCATACTTCATTCATTTAACAAAATAATAGTATGAGGTTCAATACTGGGGCCTTGGATCTCCATAACCATGTGTTCTCGACAAAGCTTACAGCAGCAGGCATGTGTTGCTTTCTGTAGAGTAGACCCTAAATTCACTCTTAAGGAGCTGATTATTCCCAGAAAGTTTGTACCACTATTGCATTCATGGACATATCTTTCTAGGTTGTTCATTAATATAGTATGCAATATTCTTAGTTTGGTACGACGACTGATGATCCTCCCAGGAGCACACCATGTAGGCTAGAGCAAAGGATGAAATACTGGGACTAAACTGGGAACTAGGATTTAGGACTTTGTTGAAGTTAGAGATCATTACTGCAAGGCAAAGATTTCAGGCTACTATGGTGGCACTGCCTAAGGCTCATGATTTACACGCTACAGGATATGAAAACAGAAATATTGGGATGTATGTGGAATATCCAATAGACTAGGCCCTGGAAGAGAACACAGAAAGTTTGTGTATAGAGAGGGGTAGTATAGTCAACATCTAGTCCTGTGCCTGTGGATAGGGCAAGTACTAGTGGCACTCTAATTGTTCCTTATAGCACTGAAATTGGGGGTGTATGAGATTTGGGACCATGATGAAGCCTGAAGGCCTCTGCTCTAAAGTATAAGTTGTTTGTCTAGGCTGGGGTACTGGTATAGATTCAGCAGGATGTGCAAAAACATTTATGATGAGTATGTTAGGGATAATTAACAGGCCTGACTCTGGAGAGGTCATGGGGAATCTGAGTACAGAGTTGGGTTGTATAGGCAGCACACAGTGTTCTGTGGCTAAGTGTTGTAACAGGAACTTCATGCAGGAACCAAGATCTTACCTATAGCAAAGAAGAACATGAAGCAAAGGATTTCGGACATTGACAAAAGTTAGAAGTCACTACAAGGATGGGTGGTGGTGGTGCATGACTTTAATCATAGCACTTGGGAGGCAGAGGCAGGAGGATCTCTGTAAGTGTGAAGCCAACCTGGTCTACAGAGCTAGTGCACACATAGACTTCAAAGTTACATAGAGAAGCCTTCCCTCAGATTAAAAATAGATAGATAGATAGACAGATAGGTAGATATAAGTAAGTCATTGCGAGTGAGAACAAGCACTATTCTAGGGATGCCACTAGATGGTCTGGACTCCACTAGTTTGGGAAAACAATTATCTTTGCAGAAGGGTGCATACCTCTATCGACTTTATAGGAGGATATGGACAGTCTGGGCATGTGTGCAAGAACGTTGAGTGCAGAGGGAGCCTAGCTGTTCACTAAAGCATAGTAGAAGTTGTAGGGCCTAAGCTTGTCTGCACACATTCAATCCTGTAGATGCCTAAAGCTCACAAATGGAAGGCAAGTGTGTTTCTAGTAGGTCAGGCTGCATGTGGAAAAACAAGTATTCAGGTTTGTGTTGGTTATTACTCACTAGGCTAAACCCTGGAGGTCGAGCATGTGGGATGTCTAGGGACAAAGATAGGTGGCTTAATCATTTAAATGTCACTTGTGATTGAATGAAGGTAGAATGGTTCAAGTTGAGAGTATGGAAGTTGGATATAGCACAAAGGAATAGGCTAGGACAAGGTCAGTTGGAGGAACCAGAGTCTGCAGAAGCCTAGAGCCATCAAGTACAAGGAACTCATAGCCACACTAGTCATGGTCACTGGATGTTCGACCATTCTAGTTACGCCAGAAAATAAAATGTCAGATAGGGATGTAAACACCAGGCTCACCCAGGAGGAGACCACAGGAAGTCTGTGTATTTATTGGTGTATTTTATGTGTCACAAGGCTTTCTGAAAGTAGATGTGGGTAGACAGGGCTAGGGTACATCCCTATGGGAGCATAGATGTAGGCTACAGCCAAGGACAAAATGCTTGGCATAGGCTAGGGCCAAGGAATGGGGACCTTGTTGAATTCTAGGGGTCATTACAGCAAGGCTAGGAGTCCAGACATCTGTGCCAAACTGCATGCAGCATGGGATTTATATTTTGCATGACATGAAAACAGAAATATTGGGTTGTGTTCGGAGTTTCAGTAACTAGACTCTGGGGAGTGGATGGGAAGTTTGTGTATAGAGTGCCATGGTATAGTGAACATCTAGTCCTGTGGCCATAGATAGGACAACTATTGTAGAAATACTAAATGTTAACTATAGCACATGAATAGATGGAGGGCTGTGCTGGGGTGTGAGATTTTACACCCTACTGAATCCAAGAGGCACCTGTTATGTGTTATAGTTTGTCTATGTAGGCTAGAGTACTGTGATCAATTCAGCAAGTTGTAGAAAATCATGTATGATGAGTACATTTAGTGTTAGTCTACAGGCTCGACTCTGGGGAGTACATGGGTATTCTGGGTAATCTGGGCATTAAGTTGTGTTGTATAGGTAGCCTAGAGTGTCCTGTGTGTAAGTGTTGTTTCAGGAGATTCATGCAGGACACTATATGTTGCATTCAGCCTAAGAGACCATGGTGGGACTAAGATGGAACAAAGGATTTGGAACCCTACCAACAGCTAGAAGTCACTACTATTGAAATCTAGGGATGACACTGGATGTTCCATCCAGTCTGGACTCCACTGGATTAGAAAAACGATGATAGGCTGCAGAGCAGTGCTCTGAAATCTAGACGATGGAGGAGTATTCTGATAGTCTGGGGATAGAATGGTCATGTAGGGCAGCCACAACTCCTCTGGTTCTATGAGAGACTGATAGTCTTTGTGGGAATCTAGATGCTGTCAACAGCACAGAAAAAGTTGATGGGTCTAAGAATGCCGGAGATTGCTATAGAGGCAGCTGGAGAAGACCAGGACACTGGCTGTTGCAACTTGGGTAGATCAAGCCCTCTATGTACAAAGTACTGAGTGGGTAACTAAACTAAACAAGTTAAAACCTGGGAAGACATAGAAAATCTGAATAAGGAATAATGCTCTATACTGTACCTAAAGTGTCCCGTGGATGTATTAGTGCAGGGTAAGTGCTAGCAAAGACTAAATGTTCACGACAGAAAAGGAGGATTCCTGAGAATAGTCTGAGCTGAGTTATTTGGGACCATACTCCCTAGAAGACCCTTGAATCAAGAGGCAAACAGCCAGATTATGCAGGGGTGCTGGCTGTTAAACTCAAGCTAGATGCAGATGGATATGTAAAACAAGTATTGGTTGGTGGCTTATATAAGAAGCCAGTTCCTGGAGGAGAACATTAGGAATGTGGTAGAGTAGGGTGCTGCAGGTAACACAGAGGGTACTGTGGGTGGGTGAAGGTAGCAACTTGTCTGCTGCATGTATGTCGGCAATCGCACACGTGGAAGGCCAAGACATGGGATTTCCGAAATTATAGAAGCCTAGATATTGCTACTTAGGTGATCAAACTAAATTTGTATAATGACTTTGGGAAAGAGGCTAGATCCAGATAGAGATAGAATATGAAATATCTGGTTGTGAGGGAGTGAGTACTTACCAGGCCATACCATGGTGGAGGACTCAGGAATACAGAATTTGGATTCGGGTAAGATAGTTAGCAAAATGAGTACTATATGTAGATTCAAGCAGCGCAGGTCCTTGTAGGACAATGTATGTTGGTTGGAGGACAGGAGTAGATGCTGGGATTCGGCCCTCACATTTGGAACTCTGTTGAATCCTGTGAGCATTACTACAACATGCAAGAATATCAGTGGCAAAAACTAGACTTGGACACTTGTAGTGACTTATGATCTGTTTGTTGGCATATGGGGAAATGCTATCTGGTAGGGGAAATATTCTGGGCTTGGTCTTTGGGGAAGATATGGAAAGTCTGGATTGGAAATGGAGTTGTGAAAGCAGGGCAACTATTTCATGCATGGGTGTAGGTGTGTTAAATTCAGGGGAGCCTAACTGTTGACTATACCAAAGAAGGAGTTGCTGGACCTAGTCTTGGCTGAAGGCATTGAAAACCTTCACAGGCCTAAAATTTGCAAATGCAAGGCACATGAGGCAGCTGTAAGTCAGACAGCATGTGGAAAATCAAATATTCACTTGTGTGTTGTGGGTTACTCAATTGGCTAATGTTGGGTCCTGGTGGTTGTGGGATGTCTGGTTATATAATGAAGTGGTTTAGGCATCGGAATCATCCTGCAGATGGATTCAGGTAGGATGGTTACTGTTGGGAATGTAGATGCTGGATACAGCACAAAAGAATGTGCTAGGACAAGGCCAGTTGGAGGGAAAATGCCAGCAGAAGCTTAGAACTATCTATCAAAGCACGGTAGGACTAAGATGGAGTCTAGGGTTTGGAACTCAGCAAACAGCTAAAAGTCACTGTAAGTGTGAGAAAACAGCTCTTTTAGAGTTCTCACTGGATGTTTCATCAGGTCTGGACTCTACTGGAGTAGGAAAAGAATTATCTGCTCGAAAGGTGCACTTACTTCTCTTGGCATTGTAGAAGGATTTGGACAGTCTTGGCATGCTGTGATATTATGTAGTCAGCCAGAGATCCTGTGGTTTGATGAGGTTGGGGTTGTCTCAGTGGGAATGTATTTGTTGTCTACAGCACAGGAGGATTTGATGGGACTAGGAATCCTATATGCTATGAATATGTTTTATTACCATTGGTTATTCAAGAAGATGCTTTGGGCAATCGATTAGTAGAATATAGCCAGGCAGGAAATCTGAACAGAGATATAGAGAGAAAGTAGGCAGAGTCAGGGAGATGCCATGTAGCTGCTGAAGGAGAAAACCAGCAGCTACCAGTGAGAGCCTTACTGGTATGGATCATAATGATACATAGATATACAAAAGGGAATCCCACATCAATATGAGCTATGTTTGGAGGGATGTGGAAAAACAGTATTTGGAACAGGAAATATTCACTAGGTTCGAACTTTAGGAGGACACGATAACTTTTCATAAGGAGTGGGGTTATTCCATTAGCCAGTACAGGTATGATAAGTGTTGGGGAACTCTCAGTGTTGGCTACAGAATAGTAGTAGCTGGTGGGATCATGCTGTGTTTTGAGATTTGTGTCCCTAAAACATGCCACAAATCACTACTGCAGAGTGCAAGGGTCCATTCTTTGATGGGACAGGGACTATTCAATCTAGGATAAATTCCACTGAATATGGAAAACCAATTACAGAGTATGGATATCTTCACCTGGATAAATCCTGGAGGGGGACATAGGAAGTCTGGGTATGGTGTGAAGAGGTATGGGCAACTCTAAGACCCCTGTTGGTTTATCTAAATAGGATTATATCTGGCTGTAGCCCAGATGTTCTCTATAATATAGGAAAAATGTTCTAAATAGGCTGCAACATGTTGAAGCCTAAAATTCACTACTATAAGGCAAGGAGTCCAGACCAAGATTGAACATTTCTTATGGTTTCCAGGTTATACATAACAGAATGTTAAAAATCAAGTGTCTAATACTGTGTGATATTCTCAATAGGCTAGACACCAGAAGATAGGAGAACCCTGGTTATGGACTGGGCTTATGTTGGTTGTAGAAAGCCTCCTTAGGTGAGTGAGTATATTAAAGGAGGCTGTATGCTCACCACAGTAAAAGAGATATTGAGGCTAGGCTGGGTCACCTGACTTGGGATAAGGTGGAAGACTGGAGGCCATGATTTGTTGCTACACATCCAGACAAGATATGGACACTGGTTTGCGTATATTCATTAGGTACAGAGGAATGTGGAGATGCAAGTATTCGTGTGTGTGTGTGTGTGTGTGTGTATGTGTGTGTGAGTGTGTGTGTGTACGGTCAACAGGCTAAGCCATGGAGTAGGAATGTTATTTGGGAATGATTTTAGGGAAGACATTCAAGATACTAGCCAAAGATTGAGGCGGACATTTTGGACTAAACCATTGACAGGGATAGCATTGTTGAAGAATTTGGAGAAGCAAATGATCTGTCATGTGTTCTACCACAACAAAGGTAGATATGTAAAAAAGGTTGAGGTGGAAAATTTGCCTTAGAGTTATTAAACAAAGTCTCCATCTAAACCCAAACTCTCTTTGCCTTCTCAATATCTTCCCCCTATCATCAAAGTGTCAGGAGTGGTACAGTCCACTATTTGTTCCTTCCTTCCCCAGGCATTCTTGTGGGTCAGAACCAGGCTTTGTGATGTCAGAGCACAAGCTCACCTACTATTGGTCGAGACCTTGATGATGACTCAGGTCTGAGGGTGTGGCCTTCCCTACTCTGCCAGTTGTTCACAGCCCCTCGAGGGAGAAACAACAAGCACTCACGCGACTTGGTGATGGAGACTCTAGCAAAGGAACCTAAGGAATCACTGTCCGACATGGACCTCCCAACATCCAGTAGTGATGTTCCGATGGCAGCGAACGGGCCAGTCCCTATGGTGAAGACAAAGGCAGCTCTAAAGCAGTATCCACCTTACATGTCGTGCGGAAAGGTGAGTTGACGAACCCTACTGGAGCTCCCTCCTCTACTCATTTACTCTTACCTAAAGTCTCTACCTCTTTCCTTCCTGGCATAAATCCCTTATCAATTCTCACCTCTTCCGACAAAGTGTCCTTCACATGCCTCTCCTGACTTCTCCCTGTATTAACTAATTCTTGTGTTCACCTCTTGCCATTCCAGGCACACAAGAAAAGCAAACACCGGAAGCACTCCTCAAAGAAGAGGAACAAGAGAAAGAGGGAGGCCGAAGAGGCAGCTGCCCTCGAAAGGAAGAAAATCAAAGTGAAAGCTGTTACTGCAATGCCTGAACCTAAGGAGGAGGAGCCTGAAAAGGAAGCCGAGGTGCACACTACTGGAGAAGCAAGCGTGGTCGCAGCAACCGATGAGGGGGAGAGCCAATAAGATGGCTATCATGAAGACGGGGAATGCCCAAATATGACAAAGAAAATTGCATTGGTATAAATTTCTTAAATTGAAAATAAATTCAATTTAGTTGAAAAGCTATGTGTCTTTTACAGTGACTAAAGGCGAAACCAGGAAAGGGAAGGAAAAATGATGGTTATAGGAGAAGAGAGGGAAGATGGGTGGGTGAATGGCAATGGAGAGATTTGTTCTTCACTAGGTTTGGGACAGTCATAGTGGGTTCATGGAAAGAGGGGGAGTTTGGGTTGGTAGAAGACAAGGGAGGGATTTGGGTCTACAAAGGTTTGGGCATTAATTGTGGGTGCATAAAAGAGGCGAGTTTGTGTGGGAAGAAGACAAGGGAGGGATTAGGGTCTCCAAAATTTTGTGGCTTTACGGGTGAGAGCATGGAAAAAGAGGGAGTTTTGGTGGGTAGGAGACAAGGGAGGGATTTGTGTCTCCAAAGGTTTGGGCATCAATGGTGGGTGCATGGAAGACGGGGAGTTTGGGTGGGAAGAAGACAAGAGAGGGATTTGGGTCTCCAAAGTTTTGGGGCAGTAATGGTGAGGGCATGAAAAGAAAGGGAGTTTGGGTGGGAAGATGACAAGGGAGGGATTTGGGTCTCCAAAGAATTGGTCATCAATGGTGGGTGCATGGAAGAGGGGGAGTTAGGGTGGATAGAAGACAAGGAAGGGATTTGTGTCTCCAAAGGATTTGGGCAGTAATGGTGAGTGCATGAAAAGAAAGGGAACTTGGGTTGGTAGAAGACAAGGGAGGGATTTGTGTCTCCAAAGGTTTGGGCATCACTTGTGGGTACATGGAAGAAAGGGAGTTTGGGTGTGTAGGAGACAAGGGAGGGATTTGTGTTTTTAAAGGTTTGGGCATCAATGATGGGTGCATGGAAGAGGGGGAGTTTGGGTGGGAAGAAGACAAGGGAGGGATTTTTGTCTCCAAACGTTTGGGCATCATTGGTGGGTGCCTGGATGAGGGGGATTTTGGGGCAGTAATGGTGAGTGCATGAAAAGAAAGGGAGCATGGGTGGGTAGAAGACAAGGGAGGGCTTTGGGTCTCCAAAGGTTTGGGCATCAATGGTGGGTGCATGAAAGTGGGGATGTTTGGGTTGGAAGAAGACAAGGGTGGGATTTGGGTCTCCAAAGGTTTGGGCAACAATGGTGGGTTCATGGAAGAGGGGGAGTTCAGGTGGGAAGAAGACAAGGGAGGGATTTGGGTTTCCATATGTTTGGAGCAGTAATGGTGAGTGCATGGAAAGTGAGGGAGTTTGGGTGGGTAGAAGACACGGGAGGGATTTGGGTCTCCAAAGGTTTGGGCATCAATTGTGGGTGCATGGAAGAGAGGGAGTTTGGGTGGGTAGGAAAAAAGGGAGGGATTTGTGTCTCCAAAAGTTTGGGTATCAATGGTGGGTGCCTTGAAGAGGGGGATTTTGTGTTTGTAGAAGACAAGAGAGGGGTTTGTGTCTCCAAAATTTTGGGGCAGTAATGGTGAGAGCTTGGAAAGCGTGGGAATATGGGTGGGTAATGCCAGGGAAGGGAGTTGGATCTCATATACTTTGGAGAGTGTAATGAAGGGTAAATGATAAGAGACATTTGGGTGGGTACATGACAAGGGAAGGATTTGATTCTCAAATACTCAGGTGGCAGAAATCATGAGTATCTGTTAAGAGAGGAGTTTGGGTTATTATATGAAGGGTGGGATTAGGGTCTCAGAAAGATGGGGTCAGAAATGGTGGATATATAGCAACAGAGGGAGTATGCTGGGTAAATGACAAGGGAGGGATTTGGGTCTTATACACTTTAGGGGCAGCAATGGTGAGTATGTAGCAAGAGAAATACTTTGGATGGGCATACGACAATGGAGAGATTAGGGTCTCACAAAGCTGGTGGCAAAATGATGGGTATATGCCCAGAGAGGAGTTTGGGTAGCTGTATGACCAGGGGGTGTTTGGGTCTCTTAAGGTTTGGGGCAGAAATAATTGGTATATTTCATGAAACAGAGTTTGGGTGGGTATATGTCAAGAGAGGGGGTTTTGTTGGGCTTATAAACATGGATATATTTGGGTCTGACATGTTTGGGGGAAGAAATGGTGGTTACATCACAAGACAGGAAATTGTGTGGTTACATGAAAATAGAAGAATTTTCAGTGGGCATATGGCAAGAGAAGGATTTGGGTCACAGCAGGATGGGGGCAGACATGGTGGATATATGGCTAGCGAGGGAGTTTGGGTGAGTACATGACATGGGGCAGATTGGGCCATCACAACGTTTGGGGGAAGAAATGGTGGAAACATTATAAGAGAAAGTATTAGGTTTGGTGTATGGCTAAGGAGGAATGAGTGTCTTGGAAGGATGGGTCCAGAAATAGTGGGTACATGGCGAGAGAGGGAGTTCACTTGGTTGAATGAAAGGGAGAGATTTGTGTCTGATAAGGTTTTAGGGAAGAAATATTGGCTATATGGCAAGAGAGGTAGTGTGACAAAGGAGGGATGTGGTCTCATAAGGATGAAGGCAGCAACAGTGGAGAGAGAGAGAGAGAGAGAGAGAGAGAGAGAGAGAGAGAGAGATTGGGTTGGTATATGATATGGGAGAGATTATGGTTTTTCAAAGTTTGATGGCAGATAAACAATTTTCATGAATTTACGATAAAGATGGATTTGATTGCGTGCATTGTATGAACCACACCTTGAACTCAAATTTCAAGTTGAGGCCTAGAAAATTGATTTAGGTGGGTATATGACACAGAAGACTCTTTGGTGTTGAAGATGGAAAATCTGACATTTTGTATACTATAGGGATAGAGGCCAGAAAAGGAATATGGTTTGATATATAAAAAGAAGAAAATTTGGGTTAGCATATGACAAAGAAGGGACTTTGGTTCCCACAGATTTGAGGGTCATACCACACATGCACTGTAAGACTCATAGAGGTAATTATGGAGCATTGAATCCAAATTGCTACATTTATCTAATCTCATAGATACGGATGAAGAAGACTGTGCTCCACCATCCATGTATTTTGCAAGATCCGGGCAAAACTTCACAGTATGAATGTCTCAACCTATCTGAGGTGAAGTGTGTGAGTGACAGTTATCCCACAAATAGCTGTTATGTTTCCTGTTTGGCAACTTTTTTTGAATGTTGGTTTTATACCTCACCATCCAATGTAAGTAAGGAAATCTCCCCAGGAGCAATAATCACCCAGCAAACTCAAATCTACTGATCACATCTCAGTGAAAGGAATGGTAATTTGAAGTGACAGGTTTACCCTTGGTTATGCTTTATAAAAAATTTGTGTTTTAATAGGGCTTTTAGAATGGGCTGCTTACATAACAGGCCTAGCAGAAATGAGGATATACTAATGAGACAATTGTGTAGCTTGATCTATCAGAACAGTCAAATCATTGACTTCAACGTAATGAGTATTTCTACAGAAATCTCATGCCATGTAAAGCAATGTTCTCTACCCAAAGGAAAACCTTGTCTCCTTAAAGAGATTTCACACAATTCCTACTATCAAACCACCTTGCCAGATAAGACTAACAATTAGACAATGATGGGTGAGCTAAGGGAGGGTAGATGCCACCTCCTGACCACAACTGCTTATATGTCAATACCCTGTCCCTCTAGCTAAACTCTAATCTCAGTTCAGGACTTCAAGATGCAAGAGACTTGAAAGGGTCTCTGGATCTCTTTATCACTAGTTAATTGGATGCTTGCCTATAATTTTAGGAAATTAATTCATGATCATCATGTCAGGATTCAGGCAAACACGGCACTGGGCCTGTTGTTGAGTCCATACCAACTGATTCATCAGTAGTAGGTAGAGAGAGAGAGAGAGAGAGAGAGAGAGAGAGAGAGAGAGAGAGACGAGGCCTGATGTGGGAATGTAAACCTCAAAACCCACCCTCAGTGACATATATTATCCACAAAGGCTATATGCATTCCAGCATGGTCACACCTCCTAATTTCCCAAACAGTTGCACTTCTTGGTAACTAAGTAAGTATTCAAGTACATGAGAGCCTGTTTTTCATTCCCTTTCATTAACTGTCACATTTCTCTAGAAGCCAGCAACTGTCAGTAGTTTGTCAGTTAGAGGTACAGACTTCTGAGCCATCCCCCATAGTCCAAGATGCACTGTAGGAGGGCTCCAGAGTCTAACTGGCAAACTCCTGACAGTTGGTGGCTTCTAGAGAAGTGTGAGAGTTAATGTGGATGGAAACCATACTGGCATATATTTGAGTGCTTAGTCACCAAGCATACTGGAATATGACCTGGCCTCATCTTACACAGGCCTTTGCATGCAATCACGATGGCTCTGTATTTGTGAGAGCAATGACTCTGTCATGTCTTGAGATCACAATTTCACTCTTGGCATCTGCAGCCTCAGACTCATAAAATCTTTTTAAATGCTCCCTGCAATGGTACCTGAGTCTTGAAGAGAGGGCTACAAATATCCCATTGCACATACTCTCATTTTTTTTCCAGGATGACCAGTTTTGAATGTCTTTTTTAAACATAATCTACTGCACCAAGGTCTCTGAGGAGGTCTGAGAACTGCACTAATCTGTAGTTATCGAGGTATGAATGTAGAGTGAAGCTTCATACTTCATTCATTTAACAAAATAATAGTATGAGGTTCAATACTGGGGCCTTGGATCTCCATAACCATGTGTTCTCGACAAAGCTTACAGCAGCAGGCATGTGTTGCTTTCTGTAGAGTAGACCCTAAATTCACTCTTAAGGAGCTGATTATTCCCAGAAAGTTTGTACCACTATTGCATTCATGGACATATCTTTCTAGGTTGTTCATTAATATAGTATGCAATATTCTTAGTTTGGTACGACGACTGATGATCCTCCCAGGAGCACACCATGTAGGCTAGAGCAAAGGATGAAATACTGGGACTAAACTGGGAACTAGGATTTAGGACTTTGTTGAAGTTAGAGATCATTACTGCAAGGCAAAGATTTCAGGCTACTATGGTGGCACTGCCTAAGGCTCATGATTTACACGCTACAGGATATGAAAACAGAAATATTGGGATGTATGTGGAATATCCAATAGACTAGGCCCTGGAAGAGAACACAGAAAGTTTGTGTATAGAGAGGGGTAGTATAGTCAACATCTAGTCCTGTGCCTGTGGATAGGGCAAGTACTAGTGGCACTCTAATTGTTCCTTATAGCACTGAAATTGGGGGTGTATGAGATTTGGGACCATGATGAAGCCTGAAGGCCTCTGCTCTGAAGTATAAGTTGTTTGTCTAGGCTGGGGTACTGGTATAGATTCAGCAGGATGTGCAAAAACATTTATGATGAGTATGTTAGGGATAATTAACAGGCCTGACTCTGGAGAGGTCATGGGGAATCTGAGTACAGAGTTGGGTTGTATAGGCAGCACACAGTGTTCTGTGGCTAAGTGTTGTAACAGGAACTTCATGCAGGAACCAAGATCTTACCTATAGCAAAGAAGAACATGAAGCAAAGGATTTCGGACATTGACAAAAGTTAGAAGTCACTACAAGGATGGGTGGTGGTGGTGCATGACTTTAATCATAGCACTTGGGAGGCAGAGGCAGGAGGATCTCTGTAAGTGTGAAGCCAACCTGGTCTACAGAGCTAGTGCACACATAGACTTCAAAGTTACATAGAGAAGCCTTCCCTCAGATTAAAAATAGATAGATAGATAGACAGATAGGTAGATATAAGTAAGTCATTGCGAGTGAGAACAAGCACTATTCTAGGGATGCCACTAGATGGTCTGGACTCCACTAGTTTGGGAAAACAATTATCTTTGCAGAAGGGTGCATACCTCTATCGACTTTAAAGGAGGATATGGACAGTCTGGGCATGTGTGCAAGAACGTTGAGTGCAGAGGGAGCCTAGCTGTTCACTAAAGCATAGTAGAAGTTGTAGGGCCTAAGCTTGTCTGCACACATTCAATCCTGTAGATGCCTAAAGCTCACAAATGGAAGGCAAGTGTGTTTCTAGTAGGTCAGGCTGCATGTGGAAAAACAAGTATTCAGGTTTGTGTTGGTTATTACTCACTAGGCTAAACCCTGGAGGTCGAGCATGTGGGATGTCTAGGGACAAAGATAGGTGGCTTAATCATTTAAATGTCACTTGTGATTGAATGAAGGTAGAATGGTTCAAGTTGAGAGTATGGAAGTTGGATATAGCACAAAGGAATAGGCTAGGACAAGGTCAGTTGGAGGAACCAGAGTCTGCAGAAGCCTAGAGCCATCAAGTACAAGGAACTCATAGCCACACTAGTCATGGTCACTGGATGTTCGACCATTCTAGTTACGCCAGAAAATAAAATGTCAGATAGGGATGTAAACACCAGGCTCACCCAGGAGGAGACCACAGGAAGTCTGTGTATTTATTGGTGTATTTTATGTGTCACAAGGCTTTCTGAAAGTAGATGTGGGTAGACAGGGCTAGGGTACATCCCTATGGGAGCATAGATGTAGGCTACAGCCAAGGACAAAATGCTTGGCATAGGCTAGGGCCAAGGAATGGGGACCTTGTTGAATTCTAGGGGTCATTACAGCAAGGCTAGGAGTCCAGACATCTGTGCCAAACTGCATGCAGCATGGGATTTATATTTTGCATGACATGAAAACAGAAATATTGGGTTGTGTTCGGAGTTTCAGTAACTAGACTCTGGGGAGTGGATGGGAAGTTTGTGTATAGAGTGCCATGGTATAGTGAACATCTAGTCCTGTGGCCATAGATAGGACAACTATTGTAGAAATACTAAATGTTAACTATAGCACATGAATAGATGGAGGGCTGTGCTGGGGTGTGAGATTTTACACCCTACTGAATCCAAGAGGCACCTGTTATGTGTTATAGTTTGTCTATGTAGGCTAGAGTACTGTGATCAATTCAGCAAGTTGTAGAAAATCATGTATGATGAGTACATTTAGTGTTAGTCTACAGGCTCGACTCTGGGGAGTACATGGGTATTCTGGGTAATCTGGGCATTAAGTTGTGTTGTATAGGTAGCCTAGAGTGTCCTGTGTGTAAGTGTTGTTTCAGGAGATTCATGCAGGACACTATATGTTGCATTCAGCCTAAGAGACCATGGTGGGACTAAGATGGAACAAAGGATTTGGAACCCTACCAACAGCTAGAAGTCACTACTATTGAAATCTAGGGATGACACTGGATGTTCCATCCAGTCTGGACTCCACTGGATTAGAAAAACGATGATAGGCTGCAGAGCAGTGCTCTGAAATCTAGACGATGGAGGAGTATTCTGATAGTCTGGGGATAGAATGGTCATGTAGGGCAGCCACAACTCCTCTGGTTCTATGAGAGACTGATAGTCTTTGTGGGAATCTAGATGCTGTCAACAGCACAGAAAAAGTTGATGGGTCTAAGAATGCCGGAGATTGCTATAGAGGCAGCTGGAGAAGACCAGGACACTGGCTGTTGCAACTTGGGTAGATCAAGCCCTCTATGTACAAAGTACTGAGTGGGTAACTAAACTAAACAAGTTAAAACCTGGGAAGACATAGAAAATCTGAATAAGGAATAATGCTCTATACTGTACCTAAAGTGTCCCGTGGATGTATTAGTGCAGGGTAAGTGCTAGCAAAGACTAAATGTTCACGACAGAAAAGGAGGATTCCTGAGAATAGTCTGAGCTGAGTTATTTGGGACCATACTCCCTAGAAGACCCTTGAATCAAGAGGCAAACAGCCAGATTATGCAGGGGTGCTGGCTGTTAAACTCAAGCTAGATGCAGATGGATATGTAAAACAAGTATTGGTTGGTGGCTTATATAAGAAGCCAGTTCCTGGAGGAGAACATTAGGAATGTGGTAGAGTAGGGTGCTGCAGGTAACACAGAGGGTACTGTGGGTGGGTGAAGGTAGCAACTTGTCTGCTGCATGTATGTCGGCAATCGCACACGTGGAAGGCCAAGACATGGGATTTCCGAAATTATAGAAGCCTAGATATTGCTACTTAGGTGATCAAACTAAATTTGTATAATGACTTTGGGAAAGAGGCTAGATCCAGATAGAGATAGAATATGAAATATCTGGTTGTGAGGGAGTGAGTACTTACCAGGCCATACCATGGTGGAGGACTCAGGAATACAGAATTTGGATTCGGGTAAGATAGTTAGCAAAATGAGTACTATATGTAGATTCAAGCAGCGCAGGTCCTTGTAGGACAATGTATGTTGGTTGGAGGACAGGAGTAGATGCTGGGATTCGGCCCTCACATTTGGAACTCTGTTGAATCCTGTGAGCATTACTACAACATGCAAGAATATCAGTGGCAAAAACTAGACTTGGACACTTGTAGTGACTTATGATCTGTTTGTTGGCATATGGGGAAATGCTTTCTGGTAGGGGAAATATTCTGGGCTTGGTCTTTGGGGAAGATATGGAAAGTCTGGATTGGAAATGGAGTTGTGAAAGCAGGGCAACTATTTCATGCATGGGTGTAGGTGTGTTAAATTCAGGGGAGCCTAACTGTTGACTATACCAAAGAAGGAGTTGCTGGACCTAGTCTTGGCTGAAGGCATTGAAAACCTTCACAGGCCTAAAATTTGCAAATGCAAGGCACATGAGGCAGCTGTAAGTCAGACAGCATGTGGAAAATCAAATATTCACTTGTGTGTTGTGGGTTACTCAATTGGCTAATGTTGGGTCCTGGTGGTTGTGGGATGTCTGGTTATATAATGAAGTGGTTTAGGCATCGGAATCATCCTGCAGATGGATTCAGGTAGGATGGTTACTGTTGGGAATGTAGATGCTGGATACAGCACAAAAGAATGTGCTAGGACAAGGCCAGTTGGAGGGAAAATGCCAGCAGAAGCTTAGAACTATCTATCAAAGCACGGTAGGACTAAGATGGAGCCTAGGGTTTGGAACTCAGCAAACAGCTAAAAGTCACTGTAAGTGTGAGAAAACAGCTCTTTTAGAGTTCTCACTGGATGTTTCATCAGGTCTGGACTCTACTGGAGTAGGAAAAGAATTATCTGCTCGAAAGGTGCACTTACTTCTCTTGGCATTGTAGAAGGATTTGGACAGTCTTGGCATGCTGTGATATTATGTAGTCAGCCAGAGATCCTGTGGTTTGATGAGGTTGGGGTTGTCTCAGTGGGAATGTATTTGTTGTCTACAGCACAGGAGGATTTGATGGGACTAGGAATCCTATATGCTATGAATATGTTTTATTACCATTGGTTATTCAAGAAGATGCTTTGGGCAATCGATTAGTAGAATATAGCCAGGCAGGAAATCTGAACAGAGATATAGAGAGAAAGTAGGCAGAGTCAGGGAGATGCCATGTAGCTGCTGAAGGAGAAAACCAGCAGCTACCAGTGAGAGCCTTACTGGTATGGATCATAATGATACATAGATATACAAAAGGGAATCCCACATCAATATGAGCTATGTTTGGAGGGATGTGGAAAAACAGTATTTGGAACAGGAAATATTCACTAGGTTCGAACTTTAGGAGGACACGATAACTTTTCATAAGGAGTGGGGTTATTCCATTAGCCAGTACAGGTATGATAAGTGTTGGGGAACTCTCAGTGTTGGCTACAGAATAGTAGTAGCTGGTGGGATCATGCTGTGTTTTGAGATTTGTGTCCCTAAAACATGCCACAAATCACTACTGCAGAGTGCAAGGGTCCATTCTTTGATGGGACAGGGACTATTCAATCTAGGATAAATTCCACTGAATATGGAAAACCAATTACAGAGTATGGATATCTTCACCTGGATAAATCCTGGAGGGGGACATAGGAAGTCTGGGTATGGTGTGAAGAGGTATGGGCAACTCTAAGACCCCTGTTGGTTTATCTAAATAGGATTATATCTGGCTGTAGCCCAGATGTTCTCTATAATATAGGAAAAATGTTCTAAATAGGCTGCAACATGTTGAAGCCTAAAATTCACTACTATAAGGCAAGGAGTCCAGACCAAGATTGAACATTTCTTATGGTTTCCAGGTTATACATAACAGAATGTTAAAAATCAAGTGTCTAATACTGTGTGATATTCTCAATAGGCTAGACACCAGAAGATAGGAGAACCCTGGTTATGGACTGGGCTTATGTTGGTTGTAGAAAGCCTCCTTAGGTGAGTGAGTATATTAAAGGAGGCTGTATGCTCACCACAGTAAAAGAGATATTGAGGCTAGGCTGGGTCACCTGACTTGGGATAAGGTGGAAGACTGGAGGCCATGATTTGTTGCTACACATCCAGACAAGATATGGACACTGGTTTGCGTATATTCATTAGGTACAGAGGAATGTGGAGATGCAAGTATTCGTGTGTGTGTGTGTGTGTGTGTGTATGTGTGTGTGAGTGTGTGTGTGTACGGTCAACAGGCTAAGCCATGGAGTAGGAATGTTATTTGGGAATGATTTTAGGGAAGACATTCAAGATACTAGCCAAAGATTGAGGCGGACATTTTGGACTAAACCATTGACAGGGATAGCATTGTTGAAGAATTTGGAGAAGCAAATGATCTGTCATGTGTTCTACCACAACAAAGGTAGATATGTAAAAAAGGTTGAGGTGGAAAATTTGCCTTAGAGTTATTAAACAAAGTCTCCATCTAAACCCAAACTCTCTTTGCCTTCTCAATATCTTCCCCCTATCATCAAAGTGTCAGGAGTGGTACAGTCCACTATTTGTTCCTTCCTTCCCCAGGCATTCTTGTGGGTCAGAACCAGGCTTTGTGATGTCAGAGCACAAGCTCACCTACTATTGGTCGAGACCTTGATGATGACTCAGGTCTGAGGGTGTGGCCTTCCCTACTCTGCCAGTTGTTCACAGCCCCTCGAGGGAGAAACAACAAGCACTCACGCGACTTGGTGATGGAGACTCTAGCAAAGGAACCTAAGGAATCACTGTCCGACATGGACCTCCCAACATCCAGTAGTGATGTTCCGATGGCAGCGAACGGGCCAGTCCCTATGGTGAAGACAAAGGCAGCTCTAAAGCAGTATCCACCTTACATGTCGTGCGGAAAGGTGAGTTGACGAACCCTACTGGAGCTCCCTCCTCTACTCATTTACTCTTACCTAAAGTCTCTACCTCTTTCCTTCCTGGCATAAATCCCTTATCAATTCTCACCTCTTCCGACAAAGTGTCCTTCACATGCCTCTCCTGACTTCTCCCTGTATTAACTAATTCTTGTGTTCACCTCTTGCCATTCCAGGCACACAAGAAAAGCAAACACCGGAAGCACTCCTCAAAGAAGAGGAACAAGAGAAAGAGGGAGGCCGAAGAGGCAGCTGCCCTCGAAAGGAAGAAAATCAAAGTGAAAGCTGTTACTGCAATGCCTGAACCTAAGGAGGAGGAGCCTGAAAAGGAAGCCGAGGTGCACACTACTGGAGAAGCAAGCGTGGTCGCAGCAACCGATGAGGGGGAGAGCCAATAAGATGGCTATCATGAAGACGGGGAATGCCCAAATATGACAAAGAAAATTGCATTGGTATAAATTTCTTAAATTGAAAATAAATTCAATTTAGTTGAAAAGCTATGTGTCTTTTACAGTGACTAAAGGCGAAACCAGGAAAGGGAAGGAAAAATGATGGTTATAGGAGAAGAGAGGGAAGATGGGTGGGTGAATGGCAATGGAGAGATTTGTTCTTCACTAGGTTTGGGACAGTCATAGTGGGTTCATGGAAAGAGGGGGAGTTTGGGTTGGTAGAAGACAAGGGAGGGATTTGGGTCTACAAAGGTTTGGGCATTAATTGTGGGTGCATAAAAGAGGCGAGTTTGTGTGGGAAGAAGACAAGGGAGGGATTAGGGTCTCCAAAATTTTGTGGCTTTACGGGTGAGAGCATGGAAAAAGAGGGAGTTTTGGTGGGTAGGAGACAAGGGAGGGATTTGTGTCTCCAAAGGTTTGGGCATCAATGGTGGGTGCATGGAAGACGGGGAGTTTGGGTGGGAAGAAGACAAGAGAGGGATTTGGGTCTCCAAAGTTTTGGGGCAGTAATGGTGAGGGCATGAAAAGAAAGGGAGTTTGGGTGGGAAGATGACAAGGGAGGGATTTGGGTCTCCAAAGAATTGGTCATCAATGGTGGGTGCATGGAAGAGGGGGAGTTAGGGTGGATAGAAGACAAGGAAGGGATTTGTGTCTCCAAAGGATTTGGGCAGTAATGGTGAGTGCATGAAAAGAAAGGGAACTTGGGTTGGTAGAAGACAAGGGAGGGATTTGTGTCTCCAAAGGTTTGGGCATCACTTGTGGGTACATGGAAGAAAGGGAGTTTGGGTGTGTAGGAGACAAGGGAGGGATTTGTGTTTTTAAAGGTTTGGGCATCAATGATGGGTGCATGGAAGAGGGGGAGTTTGGGTGGGAAGAAGACAAGGGAGGGATTTTTGTCTCCAAACGTTTGGGCATCATTGGTGGGTGCCTGGATGAGGGGGATTTTGGGGCAGTAATGGTGAGTGCATGAAAAGAAAGGGAGCATGGGTGGGTAGAAGACAAGGGAGGGCTTTGGGTCTCCAAAGGTTTGGGCATCAATGGTGGGTGCATGAAAGTGGGGATGTTTGGGTTGGAAGAAGACAAGGGTGGGATTTGGGTCTCCAAAGGTTTGGGCAACAATGGTGGGTTCATGGAAGAGGGGGAGTTCAGGTGGGAAGAAGACAAGGGAGGGATTTGGGTTTCCATATGTTTGGAGCAGTAATGGTGAGTGCATGGAAAGTGAGGGAGTTTGGGTGGGTAGAAGACACGGGAGGGATTTGGGTCTCCAAAGGTTTGGGCATCAATTGTGGGTGCATGGAAGAGAGGGAGTTTGGGTGGGTAGGAAAAAAGGGAGGTATTTGTGTCTCCAAAAGTTTGGGTATCAATGGTGGGTGCCTTGAAGAGGGGGATTTTGTGTTTGTAGAAGACAAGAGAGGGGTTTGTGTCTCCAAAATTTTGGGGCAGTAATGGTGAGAGCTTTGAAAGCGTGGGAATATGGGTGGGTAATGCCAGGGAAGGGAGTTGGATCTCATATACTTTGGAGAGTGTAATGAAGGGTAAATGATAAGAGACATTTGGGTGGGTACATGACAAGGGAAGGATTTGATTCTCAAATACTCAGGTGGCAGAAATCATGAGTATCTGTTAAGAGAGGAGTTTGGGTTATTATATGAAGGGTGGGATTAGGGTCTCAGAAAGATGGGGTCAGAAATGGTGGATATATAGCAACAGAGGGAGTATGCTGGGTAAATGACAAGGGAGGGATTTGGGTCTTATACACTTTAGGGGCAGCAATGGTGAGTATGTAGCAAGAGAAATACTTTGGATGGGCATACGACAATGGAGAGATTAGGGTCTCACAAAGCTGGTGGCAAAATGATGGGTATATGCCCAGAGAGGAGTTTGGGTAGCTGTATGACCAGGGGGTGTTTGGGTCTCTTAAGGTTTGGGGCAGAAATAATTGGTATATTTCATGAAACAGAGTTTGGGTGGGTATATGTCAAGAGAGGGGGTTTTGTTGGGCTTATAAACATGGATATATTTGGGTCTGACATGTTTGGGGGAAGAAATGGTGGTTACATCACAAGACAGGACATTGTGTGGTTACATGAAAATAGAAGAATTTTCAGTGGGCATATGGCAAGAGAAGGATTTGGGTCACAGCAGGATGGGGGCAGACATGGTGGATATATGGCTAGCGAGGGAGTTTGGGTGAGTACATGACATGGGGCAGATTGGGCCATCACAACGTTTGGGGGAAGAAATGGTGGAAACATTATAAGAGAGAGTATTAGGTTTGGTGTATGGCTAAGGAGGAATGAGTGTCTTGGAAGGATGGGTCCAGAAATAGTGGGTACATGGCGAGAGAGGGAGTTCACTTGGTTGAAAGAAAGGGAGAGATTTGTGTCTGATAAGGTTTTAGGGAAGAAATATTGGCTATATGGCAAGAGAGGTAGTGTGGATAGGCAGATGACAAAGGAGGGATGTGGTCTCATAAGGATGAAGGCAGCAACAGTGGGGAGAGAGAGAGAGAGAGAGAGAGAGAGAGAGAGAGAGAGAGAGATTGGGTTGGTGTATGATATGAGAGAGATTATGGTTTTACAAGTTTGATGGCAGATAAACAATTTTCATGAATTTACGATAAAGATGGATTTGATTGCGTGTATTGTGTGAACCACACCTTGAACTCAAATTTCAAGTTGAGGCCTAGAAAATTGATTTAGGTGGGTATATGACACAGAAGACTCTTTGGTGTTGAAGATGGAAAATCTGACATTTTGTATACTATAGGGATAGAGGCCAGAAAAGGAATATGGTTTGATATATAAAAAGAAGAAAATTTGGGTTAGCATATGACAAAGAAGGGACTTTGGTTCCCACAGATTTGAGGGTCATACCACACATGCACTGTAAGACTCATAGAGGTAATTATGGAGCATTGAATCCAAATTGCTACATTTATCTAATCTCATAGATACCGATGAAGAAGACTGTGCTCCACCATCCATGTATTTTGCAAGATCCGGGCAAAACTTCACAGTATGAATGTCTCAACCTATCTGAGGTGAAGTGTGTGAGTGACAGTTATCCCCACAAATAGCTGTTATGTTTCCTGTTTGGCAACTTTTTTTGAATGTTGGTTTTATACCTCACCATCCAATGTAAGTAAGGAAATCTCCCCAGGAGCAATAATCAAACAGCAAACTCAAATCTACTGATCACATCTCAGTGAAAGGAATGGTAATTTGAAGTGACAGGTTTACCCTTGGTTATGCTTTATAAAAAATTTGTGTTTTAATAGGGCTTTTAGAATGGGCTGCTTACATAACAGGCCTAGCAGAAATGAGGATATACTAATGAGACAATTGTGTAGCTTGATCTATCAGAACAGTCAAATCATTGACGTCAACGTAATGAGTATTTCTACAGAAATCTCATGCCAGGTAAAGCAATGTTCTCTACCCAAAGGAAAACCTTGTCTCCTTAAAGAGATTTCACACAATTCCTACTATCAAACCACCTTGCCAGATAAGACTAACAATTAGACAATGATGGGTGAGCTAAGGGAGGGTAGATGCCACCTCCTGACCACAACTGCTTATATGTCAATACCCTGTCCCTCTAGCTAAACTCTAATCTCAGTTCAGGATTTCAAGATGCAAGAGACTTGAAAGGGTCTCTGGATCTCTTTATCACTAGTTAATTGGATGCTTGCCTATAATTTTAGGAAATTAATTCATGATTATCATGTCAGGATTCAGGCAAACACGGCACTGGGCCTGTTGTTGAGTCCATACCAACTGATTCATAAGTAGTAGGTAGAGAGAGAGAGAGAGAGAGAGAGAGAGAGAGAGAGAGAGAGAGAGAGACGAGGCCTGATGTGGGAATGTAAACCTCAAAACCCACCCTCAGTGACATATATTATCCACAAAGGCTATATGCATTCCAGCATGGTCACACCTCCTAATTTCCCAAACAGTTGCACTTCTTGGTAACTAAGTAAGTATTCAAGTACATGAGAGCCTGTTTTTCATTCCCTTTCATTAACTGTCACATTTCTCTAGAAGCCACCAACTGTCAGTAGTTTGTGCGTTAGAGGTACAGACTTCTGAACCATCCCCCATAGTCCAAGCTGCACTGTAGGAGGGCTCGAGAGTCTAACTGGCAAACTCCTGACAGTTGGTGGCTTCTAGAGAAGTGTGAGAGTTAATGTGGATGGAAACCATACTGGCATATATTTGAGTGCTTAGTCACCAAGCATACTGGAATATGACCTGGCCTCATCTTACACAGGCCTTTGCATGCAATCACGACGGCTCTGTATTTGTGAGAGCAATGACTCTGTCATGTCTTGAGATCACAATTTCACTCTTGGCATCTGCAGCCTCAGACTCATAAAATCTTTTTAAATGCTCCCTGCAATGGTACCTGAGTCTTGAAGAGAGGGCTACAAATATCCCATTGCACATACTCTCATTTTTTTTCCAGGATGACCAGTTTTGATTGTCTTTTTTAAACATAATCTACTGCACCAAGGTCTCTGAGGAGGTCTGAGAACTGCACTAATCTGTAGTTATCGAGGTGTGAATGTAGAGTGAAGCTTGATACTTCATTCATTTAACAAAATAATAGTATGAGGTTCAATACTGGGGCCTTGGAACTCCATAACCATGTGTTGTCGACAAAGCTTACAGCACCAGGCATGTGATGCTTTCTGTAGTGTAGACCTTAAATTCACTCTTAAGGAGCTGATTATTCCCAGAAAGTTTGTACCACTATTGCATTCATGGACATATCTTTCTAGGTTGTTCATTAATATAGTATGCAATATTCTTAGTTTGGTACGACGACTGATGATCCTCCCAGGAGCACACCATTTAGGCTAGAGCAAAGGATGAAATACTGGGACTAAACTGGGAACTAGGATTTAGGACTTTGTTGAAGTTAGAGATCATTACTGCAAGGCAAAGATTTCAGGCTACTATGGTGGCACTGCCTAAGGCTCATGATTTACACGCTACAGGATATGAAAACAGAAATATTGGGATGTATGTGGAATATCCAATAGACTAGGCCCTGGAAGAGAACACAGAAAGTTTGTGTATAGAGTGGGGTAGTATAGTCAACATCTAGTCCTGTGCCTGTGGATAGGGCAAGTACTAGTGGCACTCTAATTGTTCCTTATAGCACTGAAATTGGGGGTGTATGAGATTTGGGACCATGATGAAGCCTGAAGGCCTCTGCTCTGAAGTATAAGTTGTTTGTCTAGGCTGGGGTACTGGTATAGATTCAGCAGGATGTGCAAAAACATTTATGATGAGTATGTTAGGGATAATTAACAGGCCTGACTCTGGAGAGGTCATGGGGAATCTGAGTACAGAGTTGGGTTGTATAGGCAGCACACAGTGTTCTGTGGCTAAGTGTTGTAACAGGAACTTCATGCAGGAACCAAGATCTTACCTATAGCAAAGAAGAACATGAAGCAAAGGATTTCGGACATTGACAAAAGTTAGAAGTCACTACAAGGATCGGTGGTGGTGGTGCATGACTTTAATCATAGCACTTGGGAGGCAGAAGCAGGAGGATCTCTGTGAGTGTGAAGCCAACCTGGTCTACAGAGCTAGTGCACACATAGACTTCAAAGTTACATAGAGAAGCCTTCCCTCAGATTAAAAATAGATAGATAGATAGACAGATAGGTAGATATAAGTAAGTCATTGCGAGTGAGAACAAGCACTATTCAAGGGATGCCACTAGATGGTCTGGACTCCACTAGTTTGGGAAAACAATTATCTTTGCAGAAGGGTGCATACCTCTATCAACTTTATAGGAGGATATGGACAGTCTGGGCATGTGTGCAAGAACGTTTAGTGCAGAGGGAGCCTAGCTGTTCACTAAAGCATAGTAGAAGTTGTAGGGCCTAAGCTTGTCTGCACACATTCAAACCTGTAGATGCCTAAAGCTCACAAATGGAAGGCAAGTGTGATTCTAGAAGGTCAGGCTGCATGTGGAAAAACAAGTATTCATGTTTGTGTTGGTTATTACTCACTAGGCTGAACCCTGGAGGCCAAGCATGTGGGATGTCTAGGGACAAAGATAGGTGGCTTAATCATTTAAATGTCACTTGTGATTGAATGAAGGTAGAATGGTTCAAGTTGAGAGTATGGAAGTTGGATATAGCACAAAGGAATAGGCTAGGACAAGGTCAGTTGGAGGAACCAGAGTCTGCAGAAGCCTAGAGCCATCAAGTACAAGGAACTCATAGCCACACTAGTCATGGTCACTGGATGTTCGACCATTCTAGTTACGCCAGAAAATAAAATGTCAGATAGGGATGTAAACACCAGGCTCACCCAGGAGGAGACCACAGGAAGTCTGTGTATTTATTGGTGTATTTTATGTGTCACAAGGCTTTCTGAAAGTAGATGTGGGTAGACAGGGCTAGGGTACATCCCTATGGGAGCATAGATGTAGGCTACAGCCAAGGACAAAATGCTTGGCATAGGCTAGGGCCAAGGAATGGGGACCTTGTTGAATTCTAGGGGTCATTACAGCAAGGCTAGGAGTCCAGACATCTGTGCCAAACTGCATGCAGCATGGGATTTATGTTTTGCATGACATGAAAACAGAAATATTGGGTTGTGTTTGGAGTTTCAGTAACTAGACTCTGGGGAGTGGATGGGAAGTTTGTGTATAGAGTGCCATGGTATAGTGAACATCTAGTCCTGTGGCCATAGATAGGACAACTATTGTAGAAATACTAAATGTTAACTATAGCACATGAATAGATGGAGGGGCTGTGCTGGGGTGTGAGATTTTACACCCTACTGAATCCTAGAGGCACCTGTTATGTGTTATAGTTTGTCTATGTAGGCTAGAGTACTGTGATCAATTCAGCAAGTTGTAGAAAATCATGTATGATGAGTACATTTGGTGTTAGTCTACAGGCTTGACTCTGGGGAGTACATGGGTATTCTGGGAAATCTGGGTATTAAGTTGTGTTGTATAGGTAGCCTAGAGTGTCCTGTGTGTAAGTGTTGTTTCAGGAGATTCATGCAGGACACTATATGTTGCATTCAGCCTAAGAGACCATGGTGGGACTAAGATGGAACAAAGGATTTGGAACCCTACCAACAGCTAGAAGTCACTACTATTGAAATCTAGGGATGACACTGGATGTTCCATCCAGTCTGGACTCCACTGGATTAGAAAAACAATGATAGGATGCAGAGCAGTGCTCTGAAATCTAGACGATGGAGGAGTATTCTGATAGTCTGGGGATAGAATGGTCATGTAGGGCAGCCACAACTCCTCTGGTTCTATGAGAGATTGATAGTCTTTGTGGGAATCTAGATGCTGTCAACAGCACAGAAAAAGTTGATGGGTCTAAGAATGCCGGAGATTGCTATGGAGGCAGTTGGAGAAGACAAGGACACTGGTTGTTGCAACTTGGGTAGATAAAGCCCTCTATGTACAAAGTACTGAGTGGGTAACTAATCTAAACAAGTTAAAACCTGGGAAGACATAGAAAATCTGAATAAGGAATAATGTTCTATATTGTACCTAAAGTGTCCCGTGGATATACTAGTGCAGGGTAAGTGCTAGCAAAGACTAAATGTTCACGACAGAAAAGGAGGATTCCTGAGAATAGTCTGAGCTGAGTTATTTGGGACCATACTCCCAAGAAGACACTTGAATCAAGAGGCAAACAGCCAGATTATGCAGGGGTGCTGGCTGTTAAACTCAAGCTAGATGCAGATGGATATGGAAAACAAGTATTGGTTGGTGGCATATATAAGAAGCCAGTTCCTGGAGGAGAACATTAGGAATGTGGTGGAGTAGGGTGCTGCAGGTAACACAGAGGGTACTGTGGGTGGGTGAAGGTAGCAACTTGTCTGCTGCATGTATGTCGGCAATCGCACACGTGGAAGGCCAAGATATGGGATTTCTGAAATTATAGAAGCCTAGATATTGCTACTTAGGTGATCAAACTAAATTTGTATAATGACTTTGGGAAAGAGGCTAGATCCAGGTAGAGATAGAATATGAAATATCTGGTTGTGAGGGAGTGAGTACTTACCAGGCCATACCATGGTGGAGGACTCAGGAATACAGAATTTGGATTCGGGTAAGATAGTTAGCAAAATGAGTACTATATGTAGATGCAAGCAGCGCAGGTCCTTGTAGGACAATGTATGTTGGTTGGAGGACAGGAGTAGATGCTGGGATTCGGCCCTCGCATTTGGAACCCTGTTGAATCCTGTGAGCATTACTACAACATGCAAGAATATCAGTGGCAAAAACTAGACTTGGACACTTGTAGTGACTTATGATCTGTTTGTTGGCATATGGGGAAACGCTATCTGGTAGGGGAAATATTCTGGGCTTGGTCTTTGGGGAAGATATGGAATGTCTGGATTCGAAATGGAGTTGTGAAAGCAGGGCAACTATTTCATGCATGGGTGTAGGTGTTTTAAATTCAGGGGAGCCTAACTGTTGACTATACCAAAGAAGGAGTTGCTGGACCTAGTCTTGGCTGAAGGCTTTGAAAACCTTCACAGGCCTAAAATTTGCAAATGCAAGGCACATGAGGCAGCTGTAAGTCAGACAGCAAGTGGAAATCAAATATTCATTTGTGTGTAGTGGGTTACTCTATTGGCTAAAGTTGGGTCCTGGTGGTTGTGGGATGTCTGGTTATATAATGAAGTGGTTTAGGCATCGGAATCATCCTGCAGATGGATTCAGGAAGGATGGTTACTGTTGGGAATGTAGATGCTGGATACAGCACAAAAGAATGTGCTAGGACAAGGCCAGTTGGAGGGAAAGTGCCAGCAGAAGCTTAGAACTATCTATCAAAGCACGGTAGGACTAAGATGGAGCCTAGGGTTTGGAACTCAGCAAACAGCTAAAAGTCACTGTAAGTGTGAGAAAACAGCTCTTTTAGAGTTCTCACTGGATGTTTCATCAGGTCTGGACTCTACTGGAGTAGGAAAAGTATTATCTGCTCGAAAGGTGCACTTACTTCTCTTGGCATTGTAGAAGGATTTGGACAGTCTTGGCATGCTGTGATATTATGTAGTCAGCCAGAGATCCTGTGGTTTGATGAGGTTGGGGTTGTCTCAGTGGGAATGTATATGTTGTCTACAGCACAGGAGGATTTGATGGGACTAGGAATCCTATATGCTATGAATATGTTTTATTACCATTGGTTATTCAAGAAGATGCTTTGGGCAATCGATTAGTAGAATATAGCCAGGCAGGAAATCTGAACAGAGATATAGAGAGAAAGTAGGCATAGTCAGGGAGATGCCATGTAGCTGCTGAAGGAGAAAACCAGCAGCTACCAGTGAGAGACTTACTGGTATGGATCATAATGATACATAGATAAACAAAAGGGAATCCCACATCAATATGAGCTATGTTTGGAGGGATGTGGAAAAACAGTATTTGGAACAGGAAATATTCACTAGGTTCGAACTTTAGGAGGACACGATAACTTTTCATAAGGAGTGGGGTTATTCCATTAGCCAGTACAGGTATGATAAGTGTTGGGGAACTCTCAGTGTTGGCTACAGAATAGTAGTAGCTGGTGGGATCATGCTGTGTTTTGAGATTTGTGTCCCTAAAACATGCCACAAATCACTACTGCAGAGTGCAAGGGTCCATTCTTTGATGGGACAGGGACTATTCAATCTAGGATAAATTCCACTGAATATGGAAAACCAATTACAGAGTATGGATATCTTCACCTGGATAAATCCTGGAGGGGGACATAGGAAGTCTGGGTATGGTGTGAAGAGGTATGGGCAACTCTAAGTCCCCTGTTGATTTATCTAAATAGGATTATATCTGGCTGTAGCCCAGATGTTCTCTATAATATAGGAAAAATGTTCTAAATAGGCTGCAACATGTTGAAGCCTAAAATTCACTACTATAAGGCAAGGAGTCCAGACCAAGATTGAACATTTCTTATGGTTTCCAGGTTATACATAACAGAATGTTAAAAATCAAGTGTCTAATACTGTGTGATATTCTCAATAGGCTAGACACCAGAAGATAGGAGAACCCTGGCTATGGACTGGGCTTATGTTGGTTGTAGAAAGCCTCCTTAGGTGAGTGAGTATATTAAAGGAGGCTGTATGCTCACCACAGTAAAAGAGATATTGAGGCTAGGCTGGGTCACCTGACTTGGGATAAGGTGGAAGCCTGGAGGCCATGATTTGTTGCTACACAGCCAGACAAGATATGGACACTGGTTTGCACATATTCATTAGGTACAGAGGAATGTGGACATGCAAGTATTCGTGTGTGTGTGTGTGTGTGTGTGTGTGTGTGTGTGTGTATGTGTGTGTGAGTGTGTGTGTGTGTACGGTCAACAGGCTAAGCCATGGAGTAGGAATGTTGTTTGGGAATGATTTTAGGGAAGACATTCAAGATACTAGCCAAAGATTGAGGCGGACATTTTGGACTAACCCATTGACAGGGATAGTATTGTTGAAGAATTTGGAGAAGCAAATGATCTGTCATGTGTTCTACCACAACAAAGGTAGATATGTAAAAAAGTTTGAGGTGGAAAATTTGCCTTAGAGTTATTAAACAAAGTCTCCATCTAAACCCAAACTCTCTTTGCCTTCTCAATATCTTCCCCCTATCATCAAAGTGTCAGGAGTGGTACAGTCCACTATTTGTTCCTTCCTTCCCCAGGCATTTTTGTGGGTCAGAACCAGGCTTTGTGATGTCAGAGCACAAGCTCACCTACTATTGGTCGAGAACTTGATGATGACTCAGGTCTGAGGGTGTGGCCTTCCCTACTCTGCCAGTTGTTCACAGCCCCTCGAGGGAGAAACAACACGCGCTCACGCGACTTGGTGATGGAGAGTCTAGCAAAGGAACCTAAGGAATCACTGTCTGACATGGATCTCCCAACATCCAGTAGTGATGTTCCCAATGCAGCGAACGTGCCAGTCCTTATGGTGAAGACAAAGGCAGCTCTAAAGCAGTATCCACCTTACATGTCGTGCGGAAAGGTGAGTTGACGAACCCTACTGGAGCTCCCTCCTCTACTCATTTACTCTTACCTAAAGTAACTACCTCTCTCCTTCCTGGCATAAATCCCTTATCAATTCTCACCTCTTCCGACAAAGTGTCCTTCACATGCCTCTCCTGACTTCTCCCTGTATTAACTAATTCTTGTGTTCACCTCTTGCCATTCCAGGCACACAAGAAAAGCAAACACCGGAAGCACTCCTCAAAGAAGAGGAACAAGAGAAAGAGGGATGCCAAAGAGGCAGCTGCCCTCGAACGGAAGAAAATCAAAGTGAAAGCTGTTACTGCAATGCCTGAACCTAAGGAGGAGGAGCCTGAAAAGGAAGCCGAGGTGCACACTACTGGAGAAGCAAGCGTGGTCGCAGCAGCCGATGAGGGGGAGAGCCAATAAGATGGCTATCATGAAGACGGGGAATGCCCAAATATGACAAAGAAAATTGCATTGGTATAAATTTCTTAAATTGAAAATAAATTCAATTTAGTTGAAAAGCTATGTGTCTTTTACAGTGACTAAAGGCGAAACCAGGAAAGGGAAGGAAAAATGATGGTTATAGGAGAAGAGAGGGAAGATGGGTGGGTGAATGGCAATGGAGAGATTTGTTCTTCACTAGGTTTGGGACAGTCATAGTGGGTTCATGGAAAGAGGGGGAGTTTGGGTTGGTAGAAGACAAGGGAGGGATTTGGGTCTACAAAGGTTTGGGCATTAATTGTGGGTGCATAAAAGAGGCGAGTTTGTGTGGGAAGAAGACAAGGGAGGGATTAGGGTCTCCAAAATTTTGTGGCTTTAACGGTGAGAGCATGGAAAGAGAGGGAGTTTTGGTGGGTAGGAGACAAGGGAGGGATTTGTGTCTCAAAGGTTTGGGCATCAATGATGGGTGCTTGGAAGACAGGGAGTTTGAGTGGGAAGAAGACAAGGGAGGGATTTGGGTCTCCAAAGTTTTGGGGCAGTAATGGTGAGGGCATGAAAAGAAAGGGAGTTTGGGTGGGAAGATGACAAGGGAGGGATTTGGGTCTCCAAAGAATTGGTCATCAATGGTGGGTGCATGGAAGAGGGGGAGTTAGGGTGGATAGAAGACAAGGAAGGGATTTGTGTCTCCAAAGGATTTGGGCAGTAATGGTGAGTGCATGAAAAGAAAGGGAACTTGGGTTGGTAGAAGACAAGGGAGGGATTTGTGTCTCCAAAGGTTTGGGCATCACTTGTGGGTGCATGGAAGAAAGGGAGTTTGGGTGTGTAGGAGACAAGAGAGGGATTTGTGTTTTTAAAGGTTTGGGCATCACTTGTGGGTGCATGGAAGAAAGGGAGTTTGGGTGTGTAGGAGACAAGGGAGGGATTTGTGTTTGTAAAGGTTTGGGCATCAATGATGGGTGCATGGAAGAGGGGGAGTTTGGGTGGGAAGAAGAGAAGGGAGGGATTTTTGTCTCCAAACGTTTGGGCATCATTGGTGGGTGCCTGGATGAGGGGGATTTTGGGGCAGTAATGGTGAGTGCATGAAAAGAAAGGGAGCATGGGTGGGTAGAAGACAAAGGAGGGATTTGGGTCTCCAAAGGTTTGGGCATCAATGGTGGGTGCATGAAAGTGGGGATGTTTGGGTTGGAAGAAGACAAGGGTGGGATTTGGGTCTCCAAAGGTTTGGGAAACAATGGTGGGTGCATGGAAGAGGGGGAGTTCGGGTGGGAAGAAGACAAGTTTCGGATTTGGGTCTCCAAAGGTGTGGGAAACAATGGTGGGTGCATGGAAGAGGGGGAGTTTGGGGGGAAGAAGACAAGGGAGGGATTTGGGTCTCCATATGTTTGGAGCAGTAATGGTGAGTGCATGGAAAGAGAGGGAGTTTGGGTGGGTAGAAGACACGGGAGGGATTTGGGTCTCCAAAGGTTTGGGCATCAATTGTGGGTGCATGGAAGAGAGGGAGTTTGGGTGGGTAGGAAAAAAGGGAGGGATTTGTGTCTCCAAAAGTTTGGGCATCAATGGTGGGTGCCTTGAAGAGGGGGATTTTGTGTGGGTAGAAGACAAGGGAGGGGTTTGTGTCTCCAAAATTTTGGGGCAGTAATGGTGAGAGCTTGGAAAGTGTGGGAATATGGGTCGGTAATGCCAGGGAAGGGAGTTGGATCTCATATACTTTGGAGAGTGTAATGATGGGTAAATGATAAGAGACATTTGGGTGGGTACATGACAAGGGAAGGATTTGATTCTCAAATACTCAGGTGGCAGAAATCATGAGTATCTGTTAAGAGAGGAGTTTGGGTTATTATATGAAGGGTGGGATTAGGGTCTCAGAAAGATGGGGTCAGAAATGGTGGATATATAGCAACAGAGGGAGTATGCTGGGTAAATGACAAGGGAGGGATTTGGGTCTTATACACTTTAGGGGCAGCAATGGTGAGTATGTAGCAAGAGAAATACTTTGGATGGGCATACGACAATGGAGAGATTAGGGTCTCACAAAGCCGGTGGCAAAATGATGGGTATATGCCCAGAGAGGAGTTTGGGTAGCTGTATGACCAGGGGGTGTTTGGGTCTCTTAAGGTTTGGGGCAGAAATAATTGGTATATTTCATGAAACAGAGTTTGGGTGAGTATATGTCAAGAGAGGGGGTTTTGTTGGGCTTATAAACATGGATATATTTGGGTCTGACATGTTTGGGGGAAGAAATGGTGGTTACATCACAAGACAGGAAATTGTGTGGTTACATGAAAATAGAAGAATTTTCAGTGGGCATATGGCAAGAGAAGGATTTGGGTCACAGCAGGATGGGGGCAGACATGGTGGATATATGGCTAGCGAGGGAGTTTGGGTGAGTACATGACATGGGGCAGATTGGGCCATCACAACGTTTGGGGGAAGAAATGGTGGAAACATTATAAGAGAGAGTATTAGGTTTGGTGTATGGCTAAGGAGGAATGAGTGTCTTGGAAGGATGGGTCCAGAAATAGTGGGTACATGGCGAGAGAGGGAGTTCACTTGGTTGAATGAAAGGGAGAGATTTGTGTCTGATAAGGTTTTAGGGAAGAAATATTGGCTATATGGCAAGAGAGGTAGTGTGGATAGGCAGATGACAAAGGAGGGATGTGGTCTCATAAGGATGAAGGCAGCAACAGTGGGGAGAGAGAGAGAGAGAGAGAGAGAGAGAGAGAGAGAGAGAGAGAGATTGGGTTGGTATATGATATGGGAGAGATTATGGTTTTACAAAGTTTGATGGCAGATAAACAATTTTCATGAATTTACGATAAAGATGGATTTGATTGCGTGTATTGTATGAACCACACCTTGAACTCAAATTTCAAGTTGAGGCCTAGAAAATTGATTTAGGTGGGTATATGACACAGAAGACTCTTTGGTGTTGAAGATGGAAAATCTGACATTTTGTATACTATAGGGATAGAGGCCAGAAAAGGAATATGGTTTGATATATAAAAAGAAGAAAATTTGGGTTAGCATATGACAAAGAAGGGACTTTGGTTCCCACAGATTTGAGGGTCATACCACACATGCACTGTAAGACTCATAGAGGTAATTATGGAGCATTGAATCCAAATTGCTACAATTATCTAATCTCATAGATACGGATGAAGAAGACTGTGCTCCACCATCCATGTATTTTGCAAGATCCGGGCAAAACTTCACAGTATGAATGTCTCAACCTATCTGAGGTGAAGTGTGTGAGTGACAGTTATCCCCACAAATAGCTGTTATGTTTCCTGTTTGGCAACTTTTTTTGAATGTTGGTTTTATACCTCACCATCCAATGTAAGTAAGGAAATCTCCCCAGGAGCAATAATCACCCAGCAAACTCAAATCTACTGATCACATCTCAGTGAAAGGAATGGTAATTTGAAGTGACAGGTTTACCCTTGGATATCCTTTATAAAAAATTTGTGTTTTAATAGGGCTTTTAGAATGGGCTGCTTACATAACAGGCCTAGCAGAAATGAGGATATACTAATGAGACAATTGTGTAGCTTGATCTATCAGAACAGTCAAATCATTGACGTCAACGTAATGAGTATTTCTACAGAAATCTCATGCCAGGTAAAGCAATGTTCTCTACCCAAAGGAAAACCTTGTCTCCTTAAAGAGATTTCACACAATTCCTACTATCAAACCACCTTGCCAGATAAGACTAACAATTAGACAATGATGGGTGAGCTAAGGGAGGGTAGATGCCACCTCCTGACCACAACTGCTTATATGTCAATACCCTGTCCCTCTAGCTAAACTCTAATCTCAGTTCAGGATTTCAAGATGCAAGAGACTTGAAAGGGTCTCTGGATCTCTTTATCACTAGTTAATTGGATGCTTGCCTATAATTTTAGGAAATTAATTCATGATTATCATGTCAGGATTCAGGCAAACACGGCACTGGGCCTGTTGTTGAGTCCATACCAACTGATTCATAAGTAGTAGGTAGAGAGAGAGAGAGAGAGAGAGAGAGAGAGAGAGAGAGAGAGAGAGACGAGGCCTGATGTGGGAATGTAAACCTCAAAACCCACCCTCAGTGACATATATTATCCACAAAGGCTATATGCATTCCAGCATGGTCACACCTCCTAATTTCCCAAACAGTTGCACTTCTTGGTAACTAAGTAAGTATTCAAGTACATGAGAGCCTGTTTTTCATTCCCTTTCATTAACTGTCACATTTCTCTAGAAGCCACCAACTGTCAGTAGTTTGTGCGTTAGAGGTACAGACTTCTGAACCATCCCCCATAGTCCAAGCTGCACTGTAGGAGGGCTCGAGAGTCTAACTGGCAAACTCCTGACAGTTGGTGGCTTCTAGAGAAGTGTGAGAGTTAATGTGGATGGAAACCATACTGGCATATATTTGAGTGCTTAGTCACCAAGCATACTGGAATATGACCTGGCCTCATCTTACACAGGCCTTTGCATGCAATCACGACGGCTCTGTATTTGTGAGAGCAATGACTCTGTCATGTCTTGAGATCACAATTTCACTCTTGGCATCTGCAGCCTCAGACTCATAAAATCTTTTTAAATGCTCCCTGCAATGGTACCTGAGTCTTGAAGAGAGGGCTACAAATATCCCATTGCACATACTCTCATTTTTTTTCCAGGATGACCAGTTTTGATTGTCTTTTTTAAACATAATCTACTGCACCAAGGTCTCTGAGGAGGTCTGAGAACTGCACTAATCTGTAGTTATCGAGGTGTGAATGTAGAGTGAAGCTTGATACTTCATTCATTTAACAAAATAATAGTATGAGGTTCAATACTGGGGCCTTGGAACTCCATAACCATGTGTTGTCGACAAAGCTTACAGCACCAGGCATGTGATGCTTTCTGTAGTGTAGACCTTAAATTCACTCTTAAGGAGCTGATTATTCCCAGAAAGTTTGTACCACTATTGCATTCATGGACATATCTTTCTAGGTTGTTCATTAATATAGTATGCAATATTCTTAGTTTGGTACGACGACTGATGATCCTCCCAGGAGCACACCATTTAGGCTAGAGCAAAGGATGAAATACTGGGACTAAACTGGGAACTAGGATTTAGGACTTTGTTGAAGTTAGAGATCATTACTGCAAGGCAAAGATTTCAGGCTACTATGGTGGCACTGCCTAAGGCTCATGATTTACACGCTACAGGATATGAAAACAGAAATATTGGGATGTATGTGGAATATCCAATAGACTAGGCCCTGGAAGAGAACACAGAAAGTTTGTGTATAGAGTGGGGTAGTATAGTCAACATCTAGTCCTGTGCCTGTGGATAGGGCAAGTACTAGTGGCACTCTAATTTTTCCTTATAGCACTGAAATTGGGGGTGTATGAGATTTGGGACCATGATGAAGCCTGAAGGCCTCTGCTCTGAAGTATAAGTTGTTTGTCTAGGCTGGGGTACTGGTATAGATTCAGCAGGATGTGCAAAAACATTTATGATGAGTATGTTAGGGATAATTAACAGGCCTGACTCTGGAGAGGTCATGGGGAATCTGAGTACAGAGTTGGGTTGTATAGGCAGCACACAGTGTTCTGTGGCTAAGTGTTGTAACAGGAACTTCATGCAGGAACCAAGATCTTACCTATAGCAAAGAAGAACATGAAGCAAAGGATTTCGGACATTGACAAAAGTTAGAAGTCACTACAAGGATCGGTGGTGGTGGTGCATGACTTTAATCATAGCACTTGGGAGGCAGAAGCAGGAGGATCTCTGTGAGTGTGAAGCCAACCTGGTCTACAGAGCTAGTGCACACATAGACTTCAAAGTTACATAGAGAAGCCTTCCCTCAGATTAAAAATAGATAGATAGATAGACAGATAGGTAGATATAAGTAAGTCATTGCGAGTGAGAACAAGCACTATTCAAGGGATGCCACTAGATGGTCTGGACTCCACTAGTTTGGGAAAACAATTATCTTTGCAGAAGGGTGCATACCTCTATCGACTTTATAGGAGGATATGGACAGTCTGGGCATGTGTGCAAGAACGTTTAGTGCAGAGGGAGCCTAGCTGTTCACTAAAGCATAGTAGAAGTTGTAGGGCCTAAGCTTGTCTGCACACATTCAATCCTGTAGATGCCTAAAGCTCACAAATGGAAGGCAAGTGTGATTCTAGAAGGTCAGGCTGCATGTGGAAAAACAAGTATTCATGTTTGTGTTGGTTATTACTCACTAGGCTGAACCCTGGAGGCCAAGCATGTGGGATGTCTAGGGACAAAGATAGGTGGCTTAATCATTTAAATGTCACTTGTGATTGAATGAAGGTAGAATGGTTCAAGTTGAGAGTATGGAAGTTGGATATAGCACAAAGGAATAGGCTAGGACAAGGTCAGTTGGAGGAACCAGAGTCTGCAGAAGCCTAGAGCCATCAAGTACAAGGAACTCATAGCCACACTAGTCATGGTCACTGGATGTTCGACCATTCTAGTTACGCCAGAAAATAAAATGTCAGATAGGGATGTAAACACCAGGCTCACCCAGGAGGAGACCACAGGAAGTCTGTGTATTTATTGGTGTATTTTATGTGTCACAAGGCTTTCTGAAAGTAGATGTGGGTAGACAGGGCTAGGGTACATCCCTATGGGAGCATAGATGTAGGCTACAGCCAAGGACAAAATGCTTGGCATAGGCTAGGGCCAAGGAATGGGGACCTTGTTGAATTCTAGGGGTCATTACAGCAAGGCTAGGAGTCCAGACATCTGTGCCAAACTGCATGCAGCATGGGATTTATGTTTTGCATGACATGAAAACAGAAATATTGGGTTGTGTTTGGAGTTTCAGTAACTAGACTCTGGGGAGTGGATGGGAAGTTTGTGTATAGAGTGCCATGGTATAGTGAACATCTAGTCCTGTGGCCATAGATAGGACAACTATTGTAGAAATACTAAATGTTAACTATAGCACATGAATAGATGGAGGGGCTGTGCTGGGGTGTGAGATTTTACACCCTACTGAATCCTAGAGGCACCTGTTATGTGTTATAGTTTGTCTATGTAGGCTAGAGTACTGTGATCAATTCAGCAAGTTGTAGAAAATCATGTATGATGAGTACATTTGGTGTTAGTCTACAGGCTTGACTCTGGGGAGTACATGGGTATTCTGGGAAATCTGGGTATTAAGTTGTGTTGTATAGGTAGCCTAGAGTGTCCTGTGTGTAAGTGTTGTTTCAGGAGATTCATGCAGGACACTATATGTTGCATTCAGCCTAAGAGACCATGGTGGGACTAAGATGGAACAAAGGATTTGGAACCCTACCAACAGCTAGAAGTCACTACTATTGAAATCTAGGGATGACACTGGATGTTCCATCCAGTCTGGACTCCACTGGATTAGAAAAACAATGATAGGATGCAGAGCAGTGCTCTGAAATCTAGACGATGGAGGAGTATTCTGATAGTCTGGGGATAGAATGGTCATGTAGGGCAGCCACAACTCCTCTGGTTCTATGAGAGATTGATAGTCTTTGTGGGAATCTAGATGCTGTCAACAGCACAGAAAAAGTTGATGGGTCTAAGAATGCCGGAGATTGCTATGGAGGCAGTTGGAGAAGACAAGGACACTGGTTGTTGCAACTTGGGTAGATAAAGCCCTCTATGTACAAAGTACTGAGTGGGTAACTAATCTAAACAAGTTAAAACCTGGGAAGACATAGAAAATCTGAATAAGGAATAATGTTCTATATTGTACCTAAAGTGTCCCGTGGATATACTAGTGCAGGGTAAGTGCTAGCAAAGCCTAGATGTTCACGACAGAAAAGGAGGATTCCTGAGAATAGTCTGAGCTGAGTTATTTGGGACCATACTCCCAAGAAGACACTTGAATCAAGAGGCAAACAGCCAGATTATGCAGGGGTGCTGGCTGTTAAACTCAAGCTAGATGCAGATGGATATGGAAAACAAGTATTGGTTGGTGGCATATATAAGAAGCCAGTTCCTGGAGGAGAACATTAGGAATGTGGTGGAGTAGGGTGCTGCAGGTAACACAGAGGGTACTGTGGGTGGGTGAAGGTAGCAACTTGTCTGCTGCATGTATGTCGGCAATCGCACACGTGGAAGGCCAAGATATGGGATTTCTGAAATTATAGAAGCCTAGATATTGCTACTTAGGTGATCAAACTAAATTTGTATAATGACTTTGGGAAAGAGGCTAGATCCAGGTAGAGATAGAATATGAAATATCTGGTTGTGAGGGAGTGAGTACTTACCAGGCCATACCATGGTGGAGGACTCAGGAATACAGAATTTGGATTCGGGTAAGATAGTTAGCAAAATGAGTACTATATGTAGATGCAAGCAGCGCAGGTCCTTGTAGGACAATGTATGTTGGTTGGAGGACAGGAGTAGATGCTGGGATTCGGCCCTCGCATTTGGAACCCTGTTGAATCCTGTGAGCATTACTACAACATGCAAGAATATCAGTGGCAAAAACTAGACTTGGACACTTGTAGTGACTTATGATCTGTTTGTTGGCATATGGGGAAACGCTATCTGGTAGGGGAAATATTCTGGGCTTGGTCTTTGGGGAAGATATGGAATGTCTGGATTCGAAATGGAGTTGTGAAAGCAGGGCAACTATTTCATGCATGGGTGTAGGTGTTTTAAATTCAGGGGAGCCTAACTGTTGACTATACCAAAGAAGGAGTTGCTGGACCTAGTCTTGGCTGAAGGCTTTGAAAACCTTCACAGGCCTAAAATTTGCAAATGCAAGGCACATGAGGCAGCTGTAAGTCAGACAGCAAGTGGAAATCAAATATTCATTTGTGTGTAGTGGGTTACTCTATTGGCTAAAGTTGGGTCCTGGTGGTTGTGGGATGTCTGGTTATATAATGAAGTGGTTTAGGCATCGGAATCATCCTGCAGATGGATTCAGGAAGGATGGTTACTGTTGGGAATGTAGATGCTGGATACAGCACAAAAGAATGTGCTAGGACAAGGCCAGTTGGAGGGAAAGTGCCAGCAGAAGCTTAGAACTATCTATCAAAGCACGGTAGGACTAAGATGGAGCCTAGGGTTTGGAACTCAGCAAACAGCTAAAAGTCACTGTAAGTGTGAGAAAACAGCTCTTTTAGAGTTCTCACTGGATGTTTCATCAGGTCTGGACTCTACTGGAGTAGGAAAAGTATTATCTGCTCGAAAGGTGCACTTACTTCTCTTGGCATTGTAGAAGGATTTGGACAGTCTTGGCATGCTGTGATATTATGTAGTCAGCCAGAGATCCTGTGGTTTGATGAGGTTGGGGTTGTCTCAGTGGGAATGTATATGTTGTCTACAGCACAGGAGGATTTGATGGGACTAGGAATCCTATATGCTATGAATATGTTTTATTACCATTGGTTATTCAAGAAGATGCTTTGGGCAATCGATTAGTAGAATATAGCCAGGCAGGAAATCTGAACAGAGATATAGAGAGAAAGTAGGCATAGTCAGGGAGATGCCATGTAGCTGCTGAAGGAGAAAACCAGCAGCTACCAGTGAGAGACTTACTGGTATGGATCATAATGATACATAGATAAACAAAAGGGAATCCCACATCAATATGAGCTATGTTTGGAGGGATGTGGAAAAACAGTATTTGGAACAGGAAATATTCACTAGGTTCGAACTTTAGGAGGACACGATAACTTTTCATAAGGAGTGGGGTTATTCCATTAGCCAGTACAGGTATGATAAGTGTTGGGGAACTCTCAGTGTTGGCTACAGAATAGTAGTAGCTGGTGGGATCATGCTGTGTTTTGAGATTTGTGTCCCTAAAACATGCCACAAATCACTACTGCAGAGTGCAAGGGTCCATTCTTTGATGGGACAGGGACTATTCAATCTAGGATAAATTCCACTGAATATGGAAAACCAATTACAGAGTATGGATATCTTCACCTGGATAAATCCTGGAGGGGGACATAGGAAGTCTGGGTATGGTGTGAAGAGGTATGGGCAACTCTAAGTCCCCTGTTGATTTATCTAAATAGGATTATATCTGGCTGTAGCCCAGATGTTCTCTATAATATAGGAAAAATGTTCTAAATAGGCTGCAACATGTTGAAGCCTAAAATTCACTACTATAAGGCAAGGAGTCCAGACCAAGATTGAACATTTCTTATGGTTTCCAGGTTATACATAACAGAATGTTAAAAATCAAGTGTCTAATACTGTGTGATATTCTCAATAGGCTAGACACCAGAAGATAGGAGAACCCTGGCTATGGACTGGGCTTATGTTGGTTGTAGAAAGCCTCCTTAGGTGAGTGAGTATATTAAAGGAGGCTGTATGCTCACCACAGTAAAAGAGATATTGAGGCTAGGCTGGGTCACCTGACTTGGGATAAGGTGGAAGCCTGGAGGCCATGATTTGTTGCTACACAGCCAGACAAGATATGGACACTGGTTTGCATATATTCATTAGGTACAGAGGAATGTGGACATGCAAGTATTCGTGTGTGTGTGTGTGTGTGTGTGTGTGTGTGTGTGTGTATGTGTGTGTGAGTGTGTGTGTGTGTACGGTCAACAGGCTAAGCCATGGAGTAGGAATGTTGTTTGGGAATGATTTTAGGGAAGACATTCAAGATACTAGCCAAAGATTGAGGCGGACATTTTGGACTAACCCATTGACAGGGATAGTATTGTTGAAGAATTTGGAGAAGCAAATGATCTGTCATGTGTTCTACCACAACAAAGGTAGATATGTAAAAAAGTTTGAGGTGGAAAATTTGCCTTAGAGTTATTAAACAAAGTCTCCATCTAAACCCAAACTCTCTTTGCCTTCTCAATATCTTCCCCCTATCATCAAAGTGTCAGGAGTGGTACAGTCCACTATTTGTTCCTTCCTTCCCCAGGCATTTTTGTGGGTCAGAACCAGGCTTTGTGATGTCAGAGCACAAGCTCACCTACTATTGGTCGAGAACTTGATGATGACTCAGGTCTGAGGGTGTGGCCTTCCCTACTCTGCCAGTTGTTCACAGCCCCTCGAGGGAGAAACAACACGCGCTCACGCGACTTGGTGATGGAGAGTCTAGCAAAGGAACCTAAGGAATCACTGTCTGACATGGATCTCCCAACATCCAGTAGTGATGTTCCCAATGCAGCGAACGTGCCAGTCCTTATGGTGAAGACAAAGGCAGCTCTAAAGCAGTATCCACCTTACATGTCGTGCGGAAAGGTGAGTTGACGAACCCTACTGGAGCTCCCTCCTCTACTCATTTACTCTTACCTAAAGTAACTACCTCTCTCCTTCCTGGCATAAATCCCTTATCAATTCTCACCTCTTCCGACAAAGTGTCCTTCACATGCCTCTCCTGACTTCTCCCTCTATTAACTAATTCTTGTGTTCACCTCTTGCCATTCCAGGCACACAAGAAAAGCAAACACCGGAAGCACTCCTCAAAGAAGAGGAACAAGAGAAAGAGGGATGCCGAAGAGGCAGCTGCCCTCGAACGGAAGAAAATCAAAGTGAAAGCTGTTACTGCAATGCCTGAACCTAAGGAGGAGGAGCCTGAAAAGGAAGCCGAGGTGCACACTACTGGAGAAGCAAGCGTGGTCGCAGCAGCCGATGAGGGGGAGAGCCAATAAGATGGCTATCATGAAGACGGGGAATGCCCAAATATGACAAAGAAAATTGCATTGGTATAAATTTCTTAAATTGAAAATAAATTCAATTTAGTTGAAAAGCTATGTGTCTTTTACAGTGACTAAAGGCGAAACCAGGAAAGGGAAGGAAAAATGATGGTTATAGGAGAAGAGAGGGAAGATGGGTGGGTGAATGGCAATGGAGAGATTTGTTCTTCACTAGGTTTGGGACAGTCATAGTGGGTTCATGGAAAGAGGGGGAGTTTGGGTTGGTAGAAGACAAGGGAGGGATTTGGGTCTACAAAGGTTTGGGCATTAATTGTGGGTGCATAAAAGAGGCGAGTTTGTGTGGGAAGAAGACAAGGGAGGGATTAGGGTCTCCAAAATTTTGTGGCTTTAACGGTGAGAGCATGGAAAGAGAGGGAGTTTTGGTGGGTAGGAGACAAGGGAGGGATTTGTGTCTCAAAGGTTTGGGCATCAATGATGGGTGCTTGGAAGACAGGGAGTTTGAGTGGGAAGAAGACAAGGGAGGGATTTGGGTCTCCAAAGTTTTGGGGCAGTAATGGTGAGGGCATGAAAAGAAAGGGAGTTTGGGTGGGAAGATGACAAGGGAGGGATTTGGGTCTCCAAAGAATTGGTCATCAATGGTGGGTGCATGGAAGAGGGGGAGTTAGGGTGGATAGAAGACAAGGAAGGGATTTGTGTCTCCAAAGGATTTGGGCAGTAATGGTGAGTGCATGAAAAGAAAGGGAACTTGGGTTGGTAGAAGACAAGGGAGGGATTTGTGTCTCCAAAGGTTTGGGCATCACTTGTGGGTGCATGGAAGAAAGGGAGTTTGGGTGTGTAGGAGACAAGAGAGGGATTTGTGTTTTTAAAGGTTTGGGCATCACTTGTGGGTGCATGGAAGAAAGGGAGTTTGGGTGTGTAGGAGACAAGGGAGGGATTTGTGTTTGTAAAGGTTTGGGCATCAATGATGGGTGCATGGAAGAGGGGGAGTTTGGGTGGGAAGAAGAGAAGGGAGGGATTTTTGTCTCCAAACGTTTGGGCATCATTGGTGGGTGCCTGGATGAGGGGGATTTTGGGGCAGTAATGGTGAGTGCATGAAAAGAAAGGGAGCATGGGTGGGTAGAAGACAAAGGAGGGATTTGGGTCTCCAAAGGTTTGGGCATCAATGGTGGGTGCATGAAAGTGGGGATGTTTGGGTTGGAAGAAGACAAGGGTGGGATTTGGGTCTCCAAAGGTTTGGGAAACAATGGTGGGTGCATGGAAGAGGGGGAGTTCGGGTGGGAAGAAGACAAGTTTCGGATTTGGGTCTCCAAAGGTGTGGGAAACAATGGTGGGTGCATGGAAGAGGGGGAGTTTGGGGGGAAGAAGACAAGGGAGGGATTTGGGTCTCCATATGTTTGGAGCAGTAATGGTGAGTGCATGGAAAGAGAGGGAGTTTGGGTGGGTAGAAGACACGGGAGGGATTTGGGTCTCCAAAGGTTTGGGCATCAATTGTGGGTGCATGGAAGAGAGGGAGTTTGGGTGGGTAGGAAAAAAGGGAGGGATTTGTGTCTCCAAAAGTTTGGGCATCAATGGTGGGTGCCTTGAAGAGGGGGATTTTGTGTGGGTAGAAGACAAGGGAGGGGTTTGTGTCTCCAAAATTTTGGGGCAGTAATGGTGAGAGCTTGGAAAGTGTGGGAATATGGGTCGGTAATGCCAGGGAAGGGAGTTGGATCTCATATACTTTGGAGAGTGTAATGATGGGTAAATGATAAGAGACATTTGGGTGGGTACATGACAAGGGAAGGATTTGATTCTCAAATACTCAGGTGGCAGAAATCATGAGTATCTGTTAAGAGAGGAGTTTGGGTTATTATATGAAGGGTGGGATTAGGGTCTCAGAAAGATGGGGTCAGAAATGGTGGATATATAGCAACAGAGGGAGTATGCTGGGTAAATGACAAGGGAGGGAATGGGTCTTATACACTTTAGGGGCAGCAATGGTGAGTATGTAGCAAGAGAAATACTTTGGATGGGCATACGACAATGGAGAGATTAGGGTCTCACAAAGCCGGTGGCAAAATGATGGGTATATGCCCAGAGAGGAGTTTGGGTAGCTGTATGACCAGGGGGTGTTTGGGTCTCTTAAGGTTTGGGGCAGAAATAATTGGTATATTTCATGAAACAGAGTTTGGGTGAGTATATGTCAAGAGAGGGGGTTTTGTTGGGCTTATAAACATGGATATATTTGGGTCTGACATGTTTGGGGGAAGAAATGGTGGTTACATCACAAGACAGGAAATTGTGTGGTTACATGAAAATAGAAGAATTTTCAGTGGGCATATGGCAAGAGAAGGATTTGGGTCACAGCAGGATGGGGGCAGACATGGTGGATATATGGCTAGCGAGGGAGTTTGGGTGAGTACATGACATGGGGCAGATTGGGCCATCACAACGTTTGGGGGAAGAAATGGTGGAAACATTATAAGAGAGAGTATTAGGTTTGGTGTATGGCTAAGGAGGAATGAGTGTCTTGGAAGGATGGGTCCAGAAATAGTGGGTACATGGCGAGAGAGGGAGTTCACTTGGTTGAATGAAAGGGAGAGATTTGTGTCTGATATGGTTTTAGGGAAGAAATATTGGCTATATGGCAAGAGAGGTAGTGTGGATAGGCAGATGACAAAGGAGGGATGTGGTCTCATAAGGATGAAGGCAGCAACAGTGGGGAGAGAGAGAGAGAGAGAGAGAGAGAGAGAGAGAGAGAGAGAGATTGGGTTGGTATATGATATGGGAGAGATTATGGTTTTTCAAAGTTTGATGGCAGATAAACAATTTTCATGAATTTACGATAAAGATGGATTTGATTGCGTGTATTGTATGAACCACACCTTGAACTCAAATTTCAAGTTGAGGCCTAGAAAATTGATTTAGGTGGGTATATGACACAGAAGACTCTTTGGTGTTGAAGATGGAAAATCTGACATTTTGTATACTATAGGGATAGAGGCCAGAAAAAGGAATATGGTTTGATATATAAAAAGAAGAAAATTTGGGTTAGCATATGACAAAGAAGGGACTTTGGTTCCCACAGATTTGAGGGTCATACCACACATGCACTGTAAGACTCATAGAGGTAATTATGGAGCATTGAATCCAAATTGCTACATTTATCTAATCTCATAGATACGGATGAAGAAGACTGTGCTCCACCATCCATGTATTTTGCAAGATCCGGGCAAAACTTCACAGTATGAATGTCTCAACCTATCTGAGGTGAAGTGTGTGAGTGACAGTTATCCCCACAAATAGCTGTTATGTTTCCTGTTTGGCAACTTTTTTTGAATGTTGGTTTTATACCTCACCATCCAATGTAAGTAAGGAAATCTCCCCAGGAGCAATAACCAGGCTTTGTGATGTCAGAGCACAAGCTCACCTACTATTGGTCGAGAACTTGATGATGACTCAGGTCTGAGGGTGTGGCCTTCCCTACTCTGCCAGTTGTTCACAGCCCCTCGAGGGAGAAACAACACGCGCTCACGCGACTTGGTGATGGAGAGTCTAGCAAAGGAACCTAAGGAATCACTGTCTGACATGGATCTCCCAACATCCAGTAGTGATGTTCCCAATGCAGCGAACGTGCCAGTCCTTATGGTGAAGACAAAGGCAGCTCTAAAGCAGTATCCACCTTACATGTCGTGCGGAAAGGTGAGTTGACGAACCCTACTGGAGCTCCCTCCTCTACTCATTTACTCTTACCTAAAGTAACTACCTCTCTCCTTCCTGGCATAAATCCCTTATCAATTCTCACCTCTTCCGACAAAGTGTCCTTCACATGCCTCTCCTGACTTCTCCCTCTATTAACTAATTCTTGTGTTCACCTCTTGCCATTCCAGGCACACAAGAAAAGCAAACACCGGAAGCACTCCTCAAAGAAGAGGAACAAGAGAAAGAGGGATGCCGAAGAGGCAGCTGCCCTCGAACGGAAGAAAATCAAAGTGAAAGCTGTTACTGCAATGCCTGAACCTAAGGAGGAGGAGCCTGAAAAGGAAGCCGAGGTGCACACTACTGGAGAAGCAAGCGTGGTCGCAGCAGCCGATGAGGGGGAGAGCCAATAAGATGGCTATCATGAAGACGGGGAATGCCCAAATATGACAAAGAAAATTGCATTGGTATAAATTTCTTAAATTGAAAATAAATTCAATTTAGTTGAAAAGCTATGTGTCTTTTACAGTGACTAAAGGCGAAACCAGGAAAGGGAAGGAAAAATGATGGTTATAGGAGAAGAGAGGGAAGATGGGTGGGTGAATGGCAATGGAGAGATTTGTTCTTCACTAGGTTTGGGACAGTCATAGTGGGTTCATGGAAAGAGGGGGAGTTTGGGTTGGTAGAAGACAAGGGAGGGATTTGGGTCTACAAAGGTTTGGGCATTAATTGTGGGTGCATAAAAGAGGCGAGTTTGTGTGGGAAGAAGACAAGGGAGGGATTAGGGTCTCCAAAATTTTGTGGCTTTAACGGTGAGAGCATGGAAAGAGAGGGAGTTTTGGTGGGTAGGAGACAAGGGAGGGATTTGTGTCTCAAAGGTTTGGGCATCAATGATGGGTGCTTGGAAGACAGGGAGTTTGAGTGGGAAGAAGACAAGGGAGGGATTTGGGTCTCCAAAGTTTTGGGGCAGTAATGGTGAGGGCATGAAAAGAAAGGGAGTTTGGGTGGGAAGATGACAAGGGAGGGATTTGGGTCTCCAAAGAATTGGTCATCAATGGTGGGTGCATGGAAGAGGGGGAGTTAGGGTGGATAGAAGACAAGGAAGGGATTTGTGTCTCCAAAGGATTTGGGCAGTAATGGTGAGTGCATGAAAAGAAAGGGAACTTGGGTTGGTAGAAGACAAGGGAGGGATTTGTGTCTCCAAAGGTTTGGGCATCACTTGTGGGTGCATGGAAGAAAGGGAGTTTGGGTGTGTAGGAGACAAGAGAGGGATTTGTGTTTTTAAAGGTTTGGGCATCACTTGTGGGTGCATGGAAGAAAGGGAGTTTGGGTGTGTAGGAGACAAGGGAGGGATTTGTGTTTGTAAAGGTTTGGGCATCAATGATGGGTGCATGGAAGAGGGGGAGTTTGGGTGGGAAGAAGAGAAGGGAGGGATTTTTGTCTCCAAACGTTTGGGCATCATTGGTGGGTGCCTGGATGAGGGGGATTTTGGGGCAGTAATGGTGAGTGCATGAAAAGAAAGGGAGCATGGGTGGGTAGAAGACAAAGGAGGGATTTGGGTCTCCAAAGGTTTGGGCATCAATGGTGGGTGCATGAAAGTGGGGATGTTTGGGTTGGAAGAAGACAAGGGTGGGATTTGGGTCTCCAAAGGTTTGGGAAACAATGGTGGGTGCATGGAAGAGGGGGAGTTCGGGTGGGAAGAAGACAAGTTTGGGATTTGGGTCTCCAAAGGTGTGGGAAACAATGGTGGGTGCATGGAAGAGGGGGAGTTTGGGGGGAAGAAGACAAGGGAGGGATTTGGGTCTCCATATGTTTGGAGCAGTAATGGTGAGTGCATGGAAAGAGAGGGAGTTTGGGTGGGTAGAAGACACGGGAGGGATTTGGGTCTCCAAAGGTTTGGGCATCAATTGTGGGTGCATGGAAGAGAGGGAGTTTGGGTGGGTAGGAAAAAAGGGAGGGATTTGTGTCTCCAAAAGTTTGGGCATCAATGGTGGGTGCCTTGAAGAGGGGGATTTTGTGTGGGTAGAAGACAAGGGAGGGGTTTGTGTCTCCAAAATTTTGGGGCAGTAATGGTGAGAGCTTGGAAAGTGTGGGAATATGGGTCGGTAATGCCAGGGAAGGGAGTTGGATCTCATATACTTTGGAGAGTGTAATGATGGGTAAATGATAAGAGACATTTGGGTGGGTACATGACAAGGGAAGGATTTGATTCTCAAATACTCAGGTGGCAGAAATCATGAGTATCTGTTAAGAGAGGAGTTTGGGTTATTATATGAAGGGTGGGATTAGGGTCTCAGAAAGATGGGGTCAGAAATGGTGGATATATAGCAACAGAGGGAGTATGCTGGGTAAATGACAAGGGAGGGAATGGGTCTTATACACTTTAGGGGCAGCAATGGTGAGTATGTAGCAAGAGAAATACTTTGGATGGGCATACGACAATGGAGAGATTAGGGTCTCACAAAGCCGGTGGCAAAATGATGGGTATATGCCCAGAGAGGAGTTTGGGTAGCTGTATGACCAGGGGGTGTTTGGGTCTCTTAAGGTTTGGGGCAGAAATAATTGGTATATTTCATGAAACAGAGTTTGGGTGAGTATATGTCAAGAGAGGGGGTTTTGTTGGGCTTATAAACATGGATATATTTGGGTCTGACATGTTTGGGGGAAGAAATGGTGGTTACATCACAAGACAGGAAATTGTGTGGTTACATGAAAATAGAAGAATTTTCAGTGGGCATATGGCAAGAGAAGGATTTGGGTCACAGCAGGATGGGGGCAGACATGGTGGATATATGGCTAGCGAGGGAGTTTGGGTGAGTACATGACATGGGGCAGATTGGGCCATCACAACGTTTGGGGGAAGAAATGGTGGAAACATTATAAGAGAGAGTATTAGGTTTGGTGTATGGCTAAGGAGGAATGAGTGTCTTGGAAGGATGGGTCCAGAAATAGTGGGTACATGGCGAGAGAGGGAGTTCACTTGGTTGAATGAAAGGGAGAGATTTGTGTCTGATATGGTTTTAGGGAAGAAATATTGGCTATATGGCAAGAGAGGTAGTGTGGATAGGCAGATGACAAAGGAGGGATGTGGTCTCATAAGGATGAAGGCAGCAACAGTGGGGAGAGAGAGAGAGAGAGAGAGAGAGAGAGAGAGAGAGAGAGAGAGATTGGGTTGGTATATGATATGGGAGAGATTATGGTTTTTCAAAGTTTGATGGCAGATAAACAATTTTCATGAATTTACGATAAAGATGGATTTGATTGCGTGTATTGTATGAACCACACCTTGAACTCAAATTTCAAGTTGAGGCCTAGAAAATTGATTTAGGTGGGTATATGACACAGAAGACTCTTTGGTGTTGAAGATGGAAAATCTGACATTTTGTATACTATAGGGATAGAGGCCAGAAAAAGGAATATGGTTTGATATATAAAAAGAAGAAAATTTGGGTTAGCATATGACAAAGAAGGGACTTTGGTTCCCACAGATTTGAGGGTCATACCACACATGCACTGTAAGACTCATAGAGGTAATTATGGAGCATTGAATCCAAATTGCTACATTTATCTAATCTCATAGATACGGATGAAGAAGACTGTGCTCCACCATCCATGTATTTTGCAAGATCCGGGCAAAACTTCACAGTATGAATGTCTCAACCTATCTGAGGTGAAGTGTGTGAGTGACAGTTATCCCCACAAATAGCTGTTATGTTTCCTGTTTGGCAACTTTTTTTGAATGTTGGTTTTATACCTCACCATCCAATGTAAGTAAGGAAATCTCCCCAGGAGCAATAATCACCCAGCAAACTCAAATCTACTGATCACATCTCAGTGAAAGGAATGGTAATTTGAAGTGACAGGTTTACCCTTGGTTATCCTTTATAAAAAATTTGTGTTTTAATAGGGCTTTTAGAATGGGCTGCTTACATAACAGGCCTAGCAGAAATGAGGATATACTAATGAGACAATTGTGTAGCTTGATCTATCAGAACAGTCAAATCATTGACGTCAACGTAATGAGTATTTCTACAGAAATCTCATGCCAGGTAAAGCAATGTTCTCTACCCAAAGGAAAACCTTGTCTCCTTAAAGAGATTTCACACAATTCCTACTATCAAACCACCTTGCCAGATAAGACTAACAATTAGACAATGATGGGTGAGCTAAGGGAGGGTAGATGCCACCTCCTGACCACAACTGCTTATATGTCAATACCCTGTCCCTCTAGCTAAACTCTAATCTCAGTTCAGGATTTCAAGATGCAAGAGACTTGAAAGGGTCTCTGGATCTATTGATCACTAGTTAATTGGATGCTTGCCTATAATTTTAGGAAATTAATTCATGATCATCATGTCAGGATTCAGGCAAACACGGCACTGGGCCTGTTGTTGAGTCCATACCAACTGATTCATCAGTAGTAGGTAGAGAGAGAGAGAGAGAGAGAGAGAGAGAGAGAGAGAGAGAGAGACGAGGCCTGATGTGGGAATGTAAACCTCAAAACCCACCCTCAGTGACATATATTATCCACAAAGGCTATATGCATTCCAGCATGGTCACACCTCCTAATTTCCCAAACAGTTGCACTTCTTGGTAACTAAGTAAGTATTCAAGTACATGAGAGCCTGTTTTTCATTCCCTTTCATTAACTGTAACATTTCTCTAGAAGCCAGCAACTGTCAGTAGTTTGTCAGTTAGCGGTACAGACTTCTGAGCCATCCCCCTTAGTCAAAAATGCACTGTAGGAGGGCTCCAGAGTCTAACTGGCAAACTCCTGACAGTTGGTGGCTTCTAGAGAAGTGTGAGAGTTAATGTGGATGGAAACCATACTGGCATATATTTGAGTGCTTAGTCACCAAGCATACTGGAATATGACCTGGCCTCATCTTACACAGGCCTTTGCATGCAATCACGACGGCTCTGTATTTGTGAGAGCAATGACTCTGTCATGTCTTGAGATCACAATTTCACTCTTGGCATCTGCAGCCTCAGACTCATAAAATCTTTTTAAATGCTCCCTGCAATGGTACCTGAGTCTTGAAGAGAGGGCTACAAATATCCCATTGCACATACTCTCATTTTTTTTCCAGGATGACCAGTTTTGATTGTCTTTTTTAAACATAATCTACTGCACCAAGGTCTCTGAGGAGGTCTGAGAACTGCACTAATCTGTAGTTATCGAGGTATGAATGTAGAGTGAAGCTTGATACTTCATTCATTTAACAAAATAATAGTATGAGGTTCAATACTGGGGCCTTGGAATTCCATAACCATGTGTTCTCGACAAAGCTTACAGCAGCAGGCATGTGATGCTTTCTGTAGAGTAGACCTTAAATTCACTCTTAAGGAGCTGATTATTCCCAGAAAGTTTGTACCACTATTGCATTCATGGACATATCTTTCTAGGTTGTCCATTAATATAGTATGCAATATTCTTAGTTTGGTACGACAACTGATGATCCTCCCAGGAGCACACCATATAGGCTAGAGCAAAGGATGAAATACTGGGACTAAACTGGGAACTAGGATTTAGGACTTTGTTGAAGTTAGAGATCATTACTGCAAGGCAAAGATTTCAGGCTACTATGGTGGCACTGCCTAAGGCTCATGATTTACACGCTACAGGATATGAAAACAGAAATATTGGGATGTATGTGGAATATCCAATAGACTAGGCCCTGGAAGAGAACATAGAAAGTTTGTGTATAGAGTGGGGTAGTATAGTCAACATCTAGTCCTGTGCCTGTGGATAGGGCAAGTACTAGTGGCACTCTAATTGTTCCTTATAGCACTGAAATTGGGGGTGTATGAGATTTGGGACCATGATGAAGCCTGAAGGACTCTGCTCTGAAGTATAAGTTGTTTGTCTAGGCTGGGGTACTGGTATAGATTCAGCAGGATGTGCAAAAACATTTATGATGAGTATGTTAGGGATAATTAACAGGCCTGACTCTGGAGAGGTCATGGGGAATCTGAGTACAGAGTTGGGTTGTATAGGCAGCACACAGTGTTCTGTGGCTAAGTGTTGTAACAGGAACTTCATGCAGGAACCAAGATCTTACCTATAGCAAAGAAGAACATGAAGCAAAGGATTTCGGACATTGACAAAAGTTAGAAGTCACTACAAGGATGGGTGGTGGTGGTGCATGACTTTAATCATAGCACTTGGGAGGCAGAGGCAGGAGGATCTCTGTGAGTGTGAAGCCAACCTGGTCTACAGAGCTAGTGCAAAAATAGACTTCAAAGTTACGTAGAGAAGCCTTCTCTCGAATTAAAAATAGATAGATAGATAGACAGATAGGTAGATATAAGTAAGTCATTGCGAGGGAGAACTAGCACTATTCTAGGGATGCCACTAGATTGTCTGGACTCCACTAGTTTGGGAAAACAATTATCTCTGCAGAAGGGTGCATACCTCTATAGTCTTTTTAGGAGGATATGGACAGTCTGGGCATGTGTGCAAGAACGTTGAGTGCAGAGGGAGCCTAGCTGTTCACTAAAGCATAGTAGAAGTTGCTGGGCCTAAGCTTGTCTGCACATATTCAAACCTGTAGATGCCTAAAGCTCGCAAATGGAAGGCAAATGTGGTTCTAGTAGGTCAGGCTGCATGTGGAAAAACAAGTATTCATGTTTGGGTTGGTTATTACTCACTATGCTAAACCCTGGAGGCCGAGCATGTGGGATGTCTAGGGACAAAGATAGGTGGCTTAATCATTTAAATGTCACTTGTGATTGAATGAAGGTAGAATGGTTCAAGTTGAGAGTATGGAAGTTGGATATAGCACAAAGGAATAGGCTAGGACAAGGTCAGTTGGAGGAACCAGAGTCTGCAGAAGCCTAGAGCCATCAAGTACAAGGAACTCATAGAAACACTAGTCATGGTCACTGGATGTTCGACCATTCTAGTTACGCCAGAAAATAAAATGTCAGATAGGGATGTAAACACCAGGCTCACCCAGGAGGAGACCACAGGAAGTCTGTGTATTTATTGGTGTATTTTATGTGTCACAAGGCTTTCTGAAAGTAGATGTGGGTAGACAGGGCTAGGGTACAACCCTATGGGAGCATAGATGTAGGCTACAGCCAAGGACAAAATGCTTGGCATAGGCTAGGGCCAAGGAATGGGGACCTTGTTGAATTCTAGGGGTCATTACAGCAAGGCTAGGAGTCCAGACATCTGTGCCAAACTGCATGCAGCATGGGATTTATGTGTTGCATGACATGAAAACAGAAATATTGGGTTGTGTTTGGAGTTTCAGTAACTAGACTCTGGGGAGTGGATGGGAAGTTTGTGTATAGAGTGCCATGGTATAGTGAACATCTAGTCCTGTGGCCATAGATAGGACAACTATTGTAGAAATACTAAATGTTAACTATAGCACATGAATAGATGAAGGGCTGTGCTGTGGTGTGAGATTTTACACCCTACTGAATCCTAGAGGCACCTGTTATGTTTTATAGTTTGTCTATGTAGGCTAGAGTACTGTGATCAATTCAGCAAGTTGTAGAAAATCATGTAGGATGAGAACATTTGGTGTTAGTCTACAGGCTTGACTCTGGGGAGTACATGGGTATTCTGGGTAATCTGGGTATTAAGTTGTGTTGTATAGGTAGCCTAGAGTGTCCTTTGTGTAAGTGTTGTTTCAGGAGATTCATGCAGGACACTATATGTTGCATTCAGCCTAAGAGACCATGGTGGGACTAAGATGGAACAAAGGATTTGGAACCCTACCAACAGCTAGAAGTCACTACTATTGAAATCTAGGGATGACACTGGATGTTCCATCCAGTCTGGACTCCACTGGATTAGAAAAACGATGATAGGATGCAGAGCAGTGCTCTGAAATCTAGACGATGGAGGAGTATTCTGATAGTCTGGGGATAGAATGGTCATGTAGGGCAGCCACAACTCCTCTGGTTCTATGAGAGACTGATAGTCTTTGTGGGAATCTAGATGCTGTCAACAGCACAGAAAAAGTTGATGGGTCTAAGAATGCCGGAGTTTGCTATAGAGGCAGCTGGAGAAGACCAGGACACTGGTTGTTGCAACTTGGGTAGATCAAGCCCTCTATGTACAAAGTACTGAGTGGGTAACTAAACTAAACAAGTTAAAACCTGGGAAGACATAGAAAATCTGAATAAGGAATAATGCTCTATACTGTACCTAAAGTGTCCCGTGGATGTATTAGTGCAGGGTAAGTGCTAGCAAAGACTAGATGTTCACGACAGAAAAGGAGGATTCCTGAGAATAGTCTGAGCTGAGTTATTTGGCACCATACTCCCTAGAAGACCCTTGACTCAAGAGGCAAACAGCCAGATTATGCAGGGGTGCTGGCTGTTAAACTCAAGCTAGATGCAGATGGATATGGAAAACAAGTATTGGTTGGTGGCTTATATAAGAAGCCAGTTCCTGGAGGAGAACATTAGGAATGTGGTAGAGTAGGGTGCTGCAGGTAACACAGAGGGTACTGTGGGTGGGTGAAGGTAGCAACTTGTCTGCTGCATGTATGTCGGCAATCGCACACGTGGAAGGCCAAGACATGGGATTTCCGAAATTATAGAAGCCTAGATATTGCTACTTAGGTGATCAAACTAAATTTGTATAATGACTTTGGGAAAGAGGCTAGATCCAGATAGAGATAGAATATGAAATATCTGGTTGTGAGGGAGTGAGTACTTACCAGGCCATACCATGGTGGAGGACTCAGGAATACAGAATTTGGATTCGGGTAAGATAGTTAGCAAAATGAGTACTATATGTAGATTCAAGCAGCGCAGGTCCTTGTAGGACAATGTATGTTGGTTGGAGGACAGGAGTAGATGCTGGGATTCGGCCCTCACATTTGGAACTCTGTTGAATCCTGTGAGCATTACTACAACATGCAAGAATATCAGTGGCAAAAACTAGACTTGGACACTTGTAGTGACTTATGATCTGTTTGTTGGCATATGGGGAAACGCTATCTGGTAGGGGAAATTTTCTGGGCTTGGTCTTTAGGGAAGATATGGAAAGTCTGGATTGGAAATGGAGTTGTGAAAGCAGGGCAACTATTTCATGCATGGGTGTAGGTGTGTTAAATTAGGGTAGCCTAACTGTTGACTGTACCAAAGAAGGAGTTGCTGGACCTAGTCTTGGCTGAAGGCTTTGAAAACCTTCACAGGACTAAAATTTGCAAATGCAAGGCACATGAGGCAGCTGTAAGTCAGACAGCAAGTGGAAAATCAAATATTCATTTGTGTGTAGTGGGTTACTCAATTGGCTAAAGTTGGGTCCTGGTGGTTGTGGGATGTCTGGTTATATAATGAAGTGGTTTAGGCATCGGAATCATCCTGCAGATGGATTCAGGTAGGATGGTTACTGTTGGGAATGTAGATGCTGGATACAGCACAAAAGAATGTGCTAGGACAAGGCCAGTTGGAGGGAAAGTGCCAGCAGAAGCTTAGAACTATCTATCAAAGCACGGTAGGACTAAGATGGAGCCTAGGGTTTGGAACTCAGCAAACAGCTAAAAGTCACTATAAGTGTGAGAAAACAGCTCTTTTAGAGTTCTCACTGGATGTTTCATCAGGTCTGGACTCTACTGGAGTAGGAAAAGAATTATCTGCTAGAAAGGTGCACTTACTTCTCTTGGCATTGTAGAAGGATTTGGACAGTCTTGGCATGCTGTGATATTATGTAGTCAGCCAGAGATCCTGTGGTTTGATGAGGTTGGGGTTGTCTCAGTGGGAATGTATATGTTGTCTACAGCACAGGAGGATTTGATGGGACTAGGAATCCTATATGCTATGAATATGTTTTATTACCATTGGTTATTCAAGAAGATGCTTTGGGCAATCGATTAGTAGAATATAGCCAGGCAAGAAATCTGAACAGAGATATAGAGAGAAAGTAGGCAGAGTCAGGGAGATGCCATGTAGCTGCTGAAGGAGAAAACCAGCAGCTACCAGTGAGAGCCTTACTGGTATGGATCCTAATGATACATAGATATACAAAAGGGAATCCCACATCAATATGAGCTATGTTTGGAGGGATGTGGAAAAACAGTATTTGGAACAGGAAATATTCACTAGGTTCGAACTTTAGGAGGACACGATAATTTTTCATAAGGAGTGGGGTTATTCCATTAGCCAGTACAGGTATGATAAGTGTTGGGGAACTCCCAGTGTTGGCTACAGAATAGTAGTAGCTGGTGGGATCATGCTGTGTTTTGAGATTTGTGTCCCTAAAACATGCCAAAAATCACTACTGCAGAGTGCAAGGGTCCATTCTTTGATGGGACAGGGACTATTCAATCTAGGATAAATTCCACTGAATATGGAAAACCAATTACAGAGTATGGATATCTTCACCTGGATAAATCCTGGAGGGGGACATAGGAAGTCTGGGTATGGTGTGAAGAGGTATGGGCAACTCTAAGACCCCTGTTGGTTTATCTAAATAGGATTATATCTGGCTGTAGCCCAGATGTTCTCTATAATATAGGAAAAATGTTCTAAATAGGCTGCAACATGTTGAAGCCTAAAATTCACTACTATAAGGCAAGGAGTCCAGACCAAGATTGAACATTTCTTATGGTTTCCAGGTTATACATAACAGAATGTTAAAAATCAAGTGTCTAATACTGTGTGATATTCTCAATAGGCTAGACACCAGAAGATAGGAGAACCCTGGTTATGGACTGGGCTTATGTTGGTTGTAGAAAGCCTCCTTAGGTGAGTGAGTATATTAAAGGAGGCTGTATGCTCACCACAGTAAAAGAGATATTGAGGCTAGGCTGGGTCACCTGACTTGGGATAAGGTGGAAGCCTGGAGGCCATGATTTGTTGCTACACAGCCAGACAAGATATGGACACTGGTTTGCGTATATTCATTAGGTACAGAGGAATGTGGAGATGCAAGTATTCGTGTGTGTGTGTGTATGTGTGTGTGTGTGTGTATGTGTGTGTGAGTGTGTGTGTGTATGGTCAACAGGCTAAGCCATGGAGTAGGAATGTTATTTGGGAATGATTTTAGGGAAGACATTCAAGATACTAGCCAAAGATTGAGGCGGACATTTTGGACTAAACCATTGACAGGGATAGTATTGTTGAAGAATTTGGAGAAGCAAATGATCTGTCATGTGTTCTACCACAACAAAGGTAGATATGTAAAAAAGGTTGAGGTGGAAAATTTGCCTTAGAGTTATTAAACAAAGTCTCCATCTAAACCCAAACTCTCTTTGCCTTCTCAATATCTTCCCCCTATCATCAAAGTGTCAGGAGTGGTACAGTCCACTATTTGTTCCTTCCTTCCCCAGGCATTCTTGTGGGTCAGAACCAGGCTTTGTGATGTCAGAGCACAAGCTCACCTACTATTGGTCGAGACCTTGATGATGACTCAGGTCTGAGGGTGTGGCCTTCCCTACTCTGCCAGTTGTTCACAGCCCCTCGAGGGAGAAACAACACGCGCTCACGCGACTTGGTGATGGAGAGTCTAGCAAAGGAACCTAAGGAATCACTGTCCGACATGGACCTCCCAACATCCAGTAGTGATGTTCCGATGGCAGCGAACGGGCCAGTCCTTATGGTGAAGACAAAGGCAGCTCTAAAGCAGTATCCACCTTACATGTCGTGCGGAAAGGTGAGTTGACGAACCCTACTGGAGCTCCCTCCTCTACTCATTTACTCTTACCTAAAGTCACTACCTCTCTCCTTCCTGGCATAAATCCCTTATCAATTCTCACCTCTTCCGACAAAGTGTCCTTCACATGCCTCTCCTGACTTCTCCCTCTATTAACTAATTCTTGTGTTCACCTCTTGCCATTCCAGGCACACAAGAAAAGCAAACACCGGAAGCACTCCTCAAAGAAGAGGAACAAGAGAAAGAGGGAGGCCGAAGAGGCAGCTGCCCTCGAACGGAAGAAAATCAAAGTGAAAGCTGTTACTGCAATGCCTGAACCTAAGGAGGAGGAGCCTGAAAAGGAAGCCGAGGTGCACACTACTGGAGAAGCAAGCGTGGTCGCAGCAGCCGATGAGGGGGGAGCCAATAAGATGGCTATCATGAAGACGGGGAATGCCCAAATATGACAAAGAAAATTGCATTGGTATAAATTTCTTAAATTGAAAATAAATTCAATTTAGTTGAAAAGCTATGTGTCTTTTACAGTGACTAAAGGCGAAACCAGGAAAGGGAAGGAAAAATGATGGTTATAGGAGAAGAGAGAGAAGATGGGTGGGTGAATGGCAATGGAGAGATTTGTTCTTCACTAGGTTTGGGACAGTCATAGTGGGTTCATGGAAAGAGGGGGAGTTTGGGTTGGTAGAAGACAAGGGAGGGATTTGGGTCTACAAAGGTTTGGGCATTAATTGTGGGTGCATAAAAGAGGCGAGTTTGTGTGGGAAGAAGACAAGGGAGGGATTAGGGTCTCCAAAATTTTGTGGCTTTAACGGTGAGAGCATGGAAAGAGAGGGAGTTTTGGTGGGTAGGAGACAAGGGAGGGATTTGTGTCTCCAAAGGTTTGGGCATCAATGGTGGGTGCATGGAAGACGGGGAGTTTGGGTGGGAAGAAGACAAGGGAGGGATTTGGGTCTCCAAAGTTTTGGGGCAGTAATGGTGAGGGCATGAAAAGAAAGGGAGTTTGGGTGGGAAGATGACAAGGGAGGGATTTGGGTCTCCAAAGAATTGGTCATCAATGGTGGGTGCATGGAAGAGGGGGAGTTAGGGTGGATAGAAGACAAGGAAGGGATTTGTGTCTCCAAAGGATTTGGGCAGTAATGGTGAGTGCATGAAAAGAAAGGGAACTTGGGTTGGTAGAAGACAAGGGAGGGATTTGTGTCTCCAAAGGTTTGGGCATCACTTGTGGGTGCATGGAAGAAAGGGAGTTTGGGTGTGTAGGAGACAAGGGAGGGATTTGTGTTTTTAAAGTTTTGGGCATCAATGATGAGTGCATGGAAGAGGAGGAGTTTGGGTGGGAAGAAGACAAGGGAGGGATTTTTGTCTCCAAACGTTAGGGCATCATTGGTGGGTGCCTGGATGAGGGGGATTTTGGGGCAGTAATGGTGAGTGCATGAAAAGAAAGGGAGCATGGGTGGGTAGAAGACAAGGGAGGTATTTGGGTCTCCAAAGGTTTGGGCATCAATGGTGGGTGCATGAAAGTGGGGATGTTTGGGTTGGAAGAAGACAAGGGTGGGATTTGGGTCTCCAAAGGTTTGGGCAACAATGGTGGGTGCATGGAAGAGGGGGAGTTTGGGTGGGAAGAAGACAAGGGAGGGATTTGGGTTTCCATATATTTGGAGCAGTAATGGTGAGTGCATGGAAAGAGAGGGAGTTTGGGTGGGTAGAAGACACGGGAGGGATTTGGGTCTCCAAAGGTTTGGGCATCAATTGTGGGTGCATGGAAGAGAGGGAATTTGGGTGGGTAGGAAACAAGGGAGGGATTGTGTCTCCAAAAGTTTGGGCATCAATGGTGGGTGCCTTGAAGAGGGGGATTTTCTGTGGGTAGAAGACAAGGGAGGGGTTTGTGTCTCCAAAATTTTGGGGCAGTAATGGTGAGAGCTTGGAAAGAGTGGGAATATGGGTGGGTAATGCCAGGGAAGGGAGTTGGATCTCATATACTTTGGAGAGTGTAATGATGGGTAAATGATAAGAGACATTTGGGTGGGTACGTGACAAGGGAAGGATTTGATTCTCAAATACTCAGGTGGCAGAAATCATGAGTATCTGTTAAGAGAGGAGTTTGGGTTATTATATGAAGGGTGGGATTAGGGTTTCAGAAAGATGGGGTCAGAAATGGTGGATATATAGGAACAGAGGGAGTATGCTGGGTAAATGACAAGGGAGGGATTTGGGTCTTATACACTTTAGGGGCAGCAATGGTGAGTATGTAGCAAGAGAAATACTTTGGATGGGCATACGACAATGGAGAGATTAGGGTCTCACAAAGCTGGTGGCAAAATGATGGGTATATGCCCAGAGAGGAGTTTGGGTAGCTGTATGACCAGGGGGTGTTTGGGTCTCTTAAGGTTTGGGGCAGAAATAATTGGTATATTTCATGAAACAGAGTTTGGGTGGGTATATGTCAAGAGAGGGGGTTTTGTTGGGCTTATAAACATGGATATATTTGGGTCTGACATGTTTGGGGGAAGAAATGGTGGTTACATCACAAGACAGGACATTGTGTGGTTACATGAAAATAGAAGAATTTTCAGTGGGCATATGGCAAGAGAAGGATTTGGGTCACAGCAGGATGGGGGCAGACATGGTGGATATATGGCTAGCGAGGGAGTTTGGGTGAGTACATGACATGGGGCAGATTGGGCCATCACAACGTTTGGGGGAAGAAATGGTGGAAACATTATAAGAGAGAGTATTAGGTTTGGTGTATGGCTAAGGAGGAATGAGTGTCTTGGAAGGATGGGTCCAGAAATAGTGGGTACATGGCGAGAGAGGGAGTTCACTTGGTTGAATGAAAGGGAGAGATTTGTGTCTGATAAGGTTTTAGGAAAGAAATATTGGCTATATGGCAAGAGAGGTAGTGTGGATAGGCAGATGACAAAGGAGGGATGTGGTCTCATAAGGATGAAGGCAGCAACAGTGGGGAGAGAGAGAGAGAGAGAGAGAGAGAGAGAGAGAGAGAGAGAGATTGGGTTGGTATATGATATGGGAGAGATTATGGTTTTTCAAAGTTTGATGGCAGATAAACAATTTTCATGAATTTACGATAAAGATGGATTTGATTGCGTGTATTGTATGAACCACACCTTGAACTCAAATTTCAAGTTGAGGCCTAGAAAATTGATTTAGGTGGGTATATGACACAGAAGACTCTTTGGTGTTGAAGATGGAAAATCTGACATTTTGTATACTATAGGGATAGAGGCCAGAAAAGGAATATGGTTTGATATATAAAAAGAAGAAAATTTGGGTTAGCATATGACAAAGAAGGGACTTTGGTTCCCACAGATTTGAGGGTCATACCACACATGCACTGTAAGACTCATAGAGGTAATTATGGAGCATTGAATCCAAATTGCTACATTTATCTAATCTCATAGATACGGATGAAGAAGACTGTGCTCCACCATCCATGTATTTTGCAAGATCCGGGCAAAACTTCACAGTATGAATGTCTCAACCTATCTGAGGTGAAGTGTGTGAGTGACAGTTATCCCACAAATAGCTGTTATGTTTCCTGTTTGGCAACTTTTTTTGAATGTTGGTTTTATACCTCACCATCCAATGTAAGTAAGGAAATCTCCCCAGGAGCAATAATCACCCAGCAAACTCAAATCTACTGATCACATCTCAGTGAAAGGAATGGTAATTTGAAGTGACAGGTTTACCCTTGGTTATCCTTTATAAAAAATTTGTGTTTTAATAGGGCTTTTAGAATGGGCTGCTTACATAACAGGCCTAGCAGAAATGAGGATATACTAATGAGACAATTGTGTAGCTTGATCTATCAGAACAGTCAAATCATTGACTTCAACGTAATGAGTATTTCTACAGAAATCTCATGCCAGGTAAAGCAATGTTCTCTACCCAAAGGAAAACCTTGTCTTCTTAAAGAGATTTCACACAATTCCTACTATCAAACCACCTTGCCAGATAAGACTAACAATTAGACAATGATGGGTGAGCTAAGGGAGGGTAGATGCCACCTCCTGACCACAACTGCTTATATGTCAATACCCTGTCCCTCTAGCTAAACTCTAATCTCAGTTCAGGACTTCAAGATGCAAGAGACTTGAAAGGGTCTCTGGATCTCTTTATCACTAGTTAATTGGATGCTTGCCTATAATTTTAGGAAATTAATTCATGATCATCATGTCAGGATTCAGGCAAACACGGCACTGGGCCTGTTGTTGAGTCCATACCAACTGATTCATCAGTAGTAGGTAGAGAGAGAGAGAGACGAGGCCTGATGTGGGAATGTAAACCTCAAAACCCACCCTCAGTGACATATATTATCCACAGAGGCTATGGATAGTGTGTTTCTAGTAGGTCAGGCTGCATGTGGAAAAACAAGTATTCATGTTTGTGTTGGTTATTACTCACTAGGCTAAACCCTGGAGGCCGAGCATGTGGGATGTCTAGGGACAAAGATAGGTGGCTTAATCATTTAAATGTCACTTGTGATTGAATGAAGGTAGAATGGTTCAAGTTGAGAGTATGGAATTTGGATATAGCACAAAGGAATAGGCTAGGACAAGGTCAGTTGGAGGAACCAGAGTCTGCAGAAGCCTAGAGCCATCAAGTACAAGGAACTCATAGCCACACTAGTCATGGTCACTGGATGTTCGACCATTCTAGTTACGCCAGAAAATAAAATGTCAGATAGGGATGTAAACACCAGGCTCACCCAGGAGGAGACCACAGGAAGTCTGTGTATTTATTGGTGTATTTTATGTGTCACAAGGCTTTCTGAAAGTAGATGTGGGTAGACAGGGATAGGGTACATCCCTATGGGAGCATAGATGTAGGCTACAGCCAAGGACAAAATGCTTGACATAGGCTAGGGCCAAGGAATGGGGACCTTGTTGAATTCTAGGGGTCATTACAGCAAGGCTAGGAGTCCAGACATCTGTGCCAAACTGCATGCAGCATGGGATTTATGTTTTGCATGACATGAAAACAGAAATATTGGGTTGTGTTTGGAGTTTCAGTAACTAGACTCTGGGGAGTGGATGGGAAGTTTGTGTATAGAGTGCCATGTTATAGTGAACATCTAGTCCTGTGGCCATAGATAGGACAACTATTGTAGAAAAACTAAATGTTAACTATAGCACATGAATAGATGGAGGGGCTGTGCTGGGGTGTGAGATTTTACACCCTACTGAATCCTAGAGGCACCTGTTATGTGTTATAGTTTGTCTATGTAGGCTAGAGTACTGTGATCAATTCAGCAAGTTGTAGAAAATCATGTATGATGAGTACATTTGGTGTTAGTCTACAGGCTTGATTCTGGGGAGTACATGGGTATTCTGGGAAATCTGGGTATTAAGTTGTGTTGTATAGGTAGCCTAGAGTGTCCTGTGTGTAAGTGTTGTTACAGGAGATTCATGCAGGACACTATATGTTGCATTCAGCCTAAGAGACCATGGTGGGACTAAGATGGAACAAAGTATTTGGAACCCTACCAACAGCTAGAAGTCACTACTATTGAAATCTAGGGATGACACTGGATGTTCCATCCAGTCTGGACTCCACTGGATTAGAAAAACAATGATAGGATGCAGAGCAGTGCTCTGATATCTAGACGATGGAGGAGTATTCTGATAGTCTGGGGATAGAATGGTCATGTAGGGCAGCCACAACTCCTCTGGTTCTATGAGAGACTGATAGTCTTTGTGGGAATCTAGATGCTGTCAACAGCACAGAAAAAGTTGATGGGTCTAAGAATGCCGGAGATTGCTATAGAGGCAGCTGGAGAAGACAAGGACTATGGTTGTTGCAACTTGGGTAGATAAAGCCCTCTATGTACAAAGTACTGAGTGGGTAACTAAACTAAACAAGTTAAAACCTGGGAAGACATAGAAAATCTGAATAAGGAATAATGCTCTATACTGTACCTAAAGTGTCCCGTGGATGTATTAGTGCAGGGTAAGTGCTAGCAAAGCCTAGATGTTCACGACAGAAAAGGAGGATTCCTGAGAATAGTCTGAGCTGAGTTATTTGGGACCATACTCCCTAGAAGACCCTTGACTCAAGAGGCAAACAGCCAGATTATGCAGGGGTGCTGGCTGTTAAACTCAAACTAGATGCAGATGGATATGGAAAACAAGTATTGGTTGGTGGCTTATATAAGAAGCCAGTTCCTGGAGGAGAACATTAGGAATGTGGTAGAGTAGGGTGCTGCAGGTAACACAGAGGGTACTGTGGGTGGGTGAAGGTAGCAACTTGTCTGCTGCATGTATGTCGGCAATCGCACACGTGGAAGGCCAAGATATGGGATTTCCGAAATTATAGAAGCCTAGATATTGCTACTTAGGTGATCAAACTAAATTTGTATAATGACTTTGGGAAAGAGGCTAGATCCAGATAGAGATAGAATATGAAATATCTGGTTGTGAGGGAGTGAGTACTTACCAGGCCATACCATGGTGGAGGACTCAGGAATACAGAATTTGGATTCGGGTAAGATAGTTAGCAAAATGAGTACTATATGTAGATTCAAGCAGCGCAGGTGCTTGTAGGACAATGTATGTTGGTTGGAGGACAGGAGTAGATGCTGGGATTCGGCCCTCACATTTGGAACTCTGTTGAATCCTGTGAGCATTACTACAACATGCAAGAATATCAGTGGCAAAAACTAGACTTGGACACTTGTAGTGACTTATGATCTGTTTGTTGGCATATGGGGAAACGCTATCTGGTAGGGGAAATATTCTGGGCTTGGTCTTTGGGGAAGATATGGAAAGTCTGGATTGGAAATGGAGTTGTGAAAGCAGGGCAACTATTTCATGCATGGGTGTAGGTGTGTTAAATTCAGGGGAGCCTAACTGTTGACTATGCCAAAGAAGGAGTTGCTGGACCTAGTCTTGGCTGAAGGCTTTGAAAACCTTCACAGGCCTAAAATTTGCAAATGCAAGGCACATGAGGCAGCTGTAAGTCAGACAGCATGTGGAAAATCAAATATTCACTTGTGTGTAGTGGGTTACTCAATTGGCTAAAGTTGGGTCCTGGTGGTTGTGGGATGTCTGGTTATATAATGAAGTGGTTTAGGCATCGGAATCATCCTGCAGATGGATTCAGGTAGGATGGTTACTGTTGGGAATGTAGATGCTGGATACAGCACAAAAGAATGTGCTAGTACAAGGCCAGTTGGAGGGAAAGTGCCAGCAGAAGCTTAGAACTATCTATCAAAGCACGGTAGGACTAAGATGGAGCCTAGGGTTTGGAACTCAGCAAACAGCTAAAAGTCACTGTAAGTGTGAGAAAACAGCTCTTTTAGAGTTCTCACTGGATGTTTCATCAGGTCTGGACTCTACTGGAGTAGGAAAAGAATTATCTGCTCGAAAGGTGCACTTACTTCTCTTGGCATTGTAGAAGGATTTGGACAGTCTTGGCATGCTGTGATATTATGTAGTCAGCCAGAGATCCTGTGGTTTGATGAGGTTGGGGTTGTCTCAGTGGGAATGTATATGTTGTCTACAGCACAGGAGGATTTGATGGGACTAGGAATCCTATATGCTATGAATATGTTTTATTACCATTGGTTATTCAAGAAGATGCTTTGGGCAATCGATTAGTAGAATATAGCCAGGCAGGAAATCTGAACAGAGATATAGAGAGAAAGTAGGCAGAGTCAGGGAGATGCCATGTAGCTGCTGAAGGAGAAAACCAGCAGCTACCAGCGAGAGCCTTACTGGAATGGATCATAATGATACATAGATATACAAAAGGGAATCCCACATCAATATGAGCTATGTTTGGAGGGATGTGGATAAACAGTATTTGGAACAGGAAATATTCACTAGGTTCGAACTTTAGGAGGACACGATAACTTTTCATAAGGAGTGGGGTTATTCCATTAGCCAGTACAGGTATGATAAGTGTTGGGGAACTCTCAGTGTTGGCTACAGAATAGTAGTAGCTGGTGGGATCATGCTGTGTTTTGAGATTTGTGTCCCTAAAACATGCAACAAATCACTACTGCATAGTGCAAGGGTCCATTCCTTGATGGGACAGGGACTATTCAATCTAGGATAAATTCCACTGAATATGGAAAACCAATTACAGAGTATGGATATCTTCACCTGGATAAATCCTGGAGGGGGACATAGGAAGTCTGGGTATGGTGTGAAGAGGTATGGGCAACTCTAAGACCCCTGTTGGTTTATCTAAATAGGATTATATCTGGCTGTAGCCCAGATGTTCTCTATAATATAGGAAAAATGTTCTAAATAGGCTGCAACATGTTGAAGCCTAAAATTCACTACTATAAGGCAAGGAGTCCAGACCAAGATTGAACATTTCTTATGGTTTCCAGGTTATACATAACAGAATGTTAAAAATCAAGTGTCTAATACTGTGTGATATTCTCAATAGGCTAGACACCAGAAGATAGGAGAACCCTGGTTATGGACTGGGCTTATGTTGGTTGTAGAAAGCCTCCTTAGGTGAGTGAGTATATTAAAGGAGGCTGTATGCTCACCACAGTAAAAGAGATATTGAGGCTAGGCTGGGTCACCTGACTTGGGATAAGGTGGAAGCCTGGAGGCCATGATTTGTTGCTACACAGCCAGACAAGATATGGACACTGGTTTGCGTATATTCATTAGGTACAGAGGAATGTGGAGATGCAAGTATTCGTGTGTGTGTGTGTGTGTGTGTATGTGTGTGTGAGTGTGTGTGTGTGTACGGTCAACAGGCTAAGCCATGGAGTAGGAATGTTATTTGGGAATGATTTTAGGGAAGACATTCAAGATACTAGCCAAAGATTGAGGCGGACATTTTGGACTAAACCATTGACAGGATAGTATTGTTGAAGAATTTGGAGAAGCAAATGATCTGTCATGTGTTCTACCACAACAAAGGTAGATATGTAAAAAAGGTTGAGGTGGAAAATTTGCCTTAGAGTTATTAAACAAAGTCTCCATCTAAACCCAAACTCTCTTTGCCTTCTCAATATCTTCCCCCTATCATCAAAGTGTCAGGAGTGGTACAGTCCACTATTTGTTCCTTCCTTCCCCAGGCATTCTTGTGGGTCAGAACCAGGCTTTGTGATGTCAGAGCACAAGCTCACCTACTATTGGTCGAGACCTTGATGATGACTCAGGTCTGAGGGTGTGGCCTTCCCTACTCTGCCAGTTGTTCACAGCCCCTCGAGGGAGAAACAACACGCGCTCACGCGACTTGGTGATGGAGAGTCTAGCAAAGGAACCTAAGGAATCACTGTCCGACATGGACCTCCCAACATCCAGTAGTGATGTTCCGATGGCAGCGAACGGGCCAGTCCTTATGGTGAAGACAAAGGCAGCTCTAAAGCAGTATCCACCTTACATGTCGTGCGGAAAGGTGAGTTGACGAACCCTACTGGAGCTCCCTCCTCTACTCATTTACTCTTACCTAAAGTCACTACCTCTCTCCTTCCTGGCATAAATCCCTTATCAATTCTCACCTCTTCCGACAAAGTGTCCTTCACATGCCTCTCCTGACTTCTCCCTCTATTAACTAATTCTTGTGTTCACCTCTTGCCATTCCAGGCACACAAGAAAAGCAAACACCGGAAGCACTCCTCAAAGAAGAGGAACAAGAGAAAGAGGGAGGCCGAAGAGGCAGCTGCCCTCGAACGGAAGAAAATCAAAGTGAAAGCTGTTACTGCAATGCCTGAACCTAAGGAGGAGGAGCCTGAAAAGGAAGCCGAGGTGCACACTACTGGAGAAGCAAGCGTGGTCACAGCAGCCGATGAGGGGGAGAGCCAATAAGATGGCTATCATGAAGACGGGGAATGCCCAAATATGACAAAGAAAATTGCATTGGTATAAATTTCTTAAATTGAAAATAAATTCAATTTAGTTGAAAAGCTATGTGTCTTTTACAGTGACTAAAGGCGAAACCAGGAAAGGGAAGGAAAAATGATGGTTATAGGAGAAGGGAGGGAAGATGGGTGGGTGAATGGCAATGGAGAGATTTGTTCTTCACTAGGTTTGGGACAGTCATAGTGGGTTCATGGAAAGAGGGGGAGTTTGGGTTGGTAGAAGACAAGGGAGGGATTTGGGTCTACAAAGGTTTGGGCATTAATTGTGGGTGCATAAAAGAGGCGAGTTTGTGTGGGAAGAAGACAAGGGAGGGATTAGGGTCTCCAAAATTTTGTGGCTTTAACGGTGAGAGCATGGAAAGAGAGGGAGTTTTGGTGGGTAGGAGACAAGGGAGGGATTTGTGTCTCCAAAGGTTTGGGCATCAATGGTGGGTGCATGGAAGACGGGGAGTTTGGGTGGGAAGAAAACAAGGGAGGGATTTGGGTCTCCAAAGTTTTGGGGCAGTAATGGTGAGGGCATGAAAAGAAAGGGAGTTTGGGTGGGAATATGACAAGGGAGGGATTTGGGTCTCCAAAGAATTGGTCATCAATGGTGGGTGCATGGAAGAGGGGGAGTTAGGGTGGATAGAAGACAAGGAAGGGATTTGTGTCTCCAAAGGATTTGGGCAGTAATGGTGAGTGCATGAAAAGAAAGGGAACTTGGGTTGGTAGAAGACAAGGGAGGGATTTGTGTCTCCAAAGGTTTGGTCATCACTTGTGGGTGCATGGAAGAAAGGGAGTTTGGGTGTGTAGGAGACAAGGGAGGGATTTGTGTTTTTAAAGTTTTGGGCATCTATGATGGGTGCATGGAAGAGGGGGAGTTTGGGTGGGAAGAAGACAAGGGAGGGATTTTTGTCTCCAAACGTTTGGGCATCATTGGTGGGTGCCTGGAGAGGGGGATTTTGGGGCAGTAATGGTGAGTCCATGAAAAGAAAGGGAGCATGGGTGGGTAGAAGACAAGGGAGGTATTTGGGTCTCCAAAGGTTTGGGCATCAATGGTGGGTGCATGAAAGTGGGGATGTTTGGGTTGGAAGAAGACAAGGGTGGGATTTGGGTCTCCAAAGGTTTGGGAAACAATGGTGGGTGCATGGAAGAGGGGGAGTTCGGGTGGGAAGAAGACAAGGTTGGGATTTGGGTCTCCAAAGGTTTGGGAAACAATGGTGGGTGCATGGAAGAGGGGGAGTTTGGGTGGGAAGAAGACAAGGGAGGGATTTGGGTTTCCATATATTTGGAGCAGTAATGGTGAGTGCATGGAAAGAGAGGGAGTTTGGGTGGGTAGAAGACACGGGAGGGATTTGGGTATCCAAAGGTTTGGGCATCAATTGTGGGTGCATGGAAGAGAGGGAGTTTGGGTGGGTAGGAAAAAAGGGAGGGATTTGTGTCTCCAAAAGTTTGGGAATCAATGGTGGGTGCCTTGAAGAGGGGGATTTTGTGTGGGTAGAAGACAAGGGAGGGATTTGTGTCTCCAAAATTTTGGGGCAGTAATGGCGAGAGCTTGGAAAGAGTGGGAATATGGGTGGGTAATGCCAGGGAAGGGAGTTGGATCTCATATACTTTGGAGAGTGTAATGATGGGTAAATGATAAGAGACATTTGGGTGGGTACATGACAAGGGAAGGATTTGATTCTCAAATATTCAGGTGGCAGAAATCATGAGTATCTGTTAAGAGAGGAGTTTGGGTTATTATATGAAGGGTGGGATTAGGGTCTCAGAAAGATGGGGTCAGAAATGGTGGATATATAGGAACAGAGGGAGTATGCTGGGTAAATGACAAGGGAGGGATTTGGGTCTTATACACTTTAGGGGCAGCAATGGTGAGTATGTAGCAAGAGAAATACTTTGGATGGGCATACGACAATGGAGAGATTAGGGTCTCACAAAGCTGGTGGCAAAATGATGGGTATATGCCCAGAGAGGAGTTTGGGTAGCTGTATGACCAGGGGGTGTTTGGGTCTCTTAAGGTTTGGGGCAGAAATAATTGGTATATTTCATGAAACAGAGTTTGGGTGGGTATATGTCAAGAGAGGGGGTTTTGTTGGGCTTATAAACATGGATATATTTGGGTCTGACATGTTTGGGGGAAGAAATGGTGGTTACATCACAAGACAGGAAATTGTGTGGTTACATGAAAATAGAAGAATTTTCAGTGGGCATATGGCAAGAGAAGGATTTGGGTCACAGCAGGATGGGGGCAGACATGGTGGATATATGTCTAGCGAGGGAGTTTGGGTGAGTACATGACATGGGGCAGATTGGGCCATCACAACGTTTGGGGGAAGAAATGGTGGAAACATTATAAGAGAGAGTATTAGGTTTGGTGTATGGCTAAGGAGGAATGAGTGTCTTGGAAGGATGGGTCCAGAAATAGTGGGTACATGGCGAGAGAGGGAGTTCACTTGGTTGAATGAAAGGGAGAGATTTGTGTCTGATAAGGTTTTAGGGAAGAAATATTGGCTATATGGCAAGAGAGGTAGTGTGGATAGGCAGATGACAAAGGAGGGATGTGGTCTCATAAGGATGAAGGCAGCAACAGTGGGGAGAGAGAGAGAGAGAGAGAGAGAGAGATTGGGTTGGTATATGGTATGAGAGAGATTATGGTTTTACAAAGTTTGATGGCAGATAAACAATTTTCATGAATTTACGATAAAGATGGATTTGATTGCGTGTATTGTATGAACCACACCTTGAACTCAAATTTCAAGTTGAGGCCTAGAAAATTGATTTAGGTGGGTATATGACACAGAAGACTCTTTGGTGTTGAAGATGGAAAATCTGACATTTTGTATACTATAGGGATAGAGGCCAGAAAAGGAATATGGTTTGATATATAAAAAGAAGAAAATTTGGGTTAGCATATGACAAAGAAGGGACTTTGGTTCCCACAGATTTGAGGGTCATACCACACATGCACTGTAAGACTCATAGAGGTAATTATGGAGCATTGAATCCAAATTGCTACATTTATCTAATCTCATAGATACGGATGAAGAAAACTGTGCTCCACCATCCATGTATTTTGCAAGATCCGGGGAAAACTTCACAGTATGAATGTCTCAACCTATCTGAGGTGAAGTGTGTGAGTGACAGTTATCCCCACAAATAGCTGTTATGTTTCCTGTTTGGCAACTTTTTTTGAATGTTGGTTTTATACCTCACCATCCAATGTAAGTAAGGAAATCTCCCCAGGAGCAATAATCACCCAGCAAACTCAAATCTACTGATCACATCTCAGTGAAAGGAATGGTAATTTGAAGTGACAGGTTTACCCTTGGTTATGCTTTATAAAAAATTTGTGTTTTAATAGGGCTTTTAGAATGGGCTGCTTACATAACAGGCCTAGCAGAAATGAGGATATACTAATGAGACAATTGTGTAGCTTGATCTATCAGAACAGTCAAATCATTGACGTCAACGTAATGAGTATTTCTACAGAAATCTCATGCCACGTAAAGCAATGTTCTCTACCCAAAGGAAAACCTTGTCTCCTTAAAGAGATTTCACACAATTCCTACTATCAAACCACCTTGCCAGATAAGACTAACAATTAGACAATGATGGGTGAGCTAAGGGAGGGTAGATGCCACCTCCTGACCACAACTGCTTATATGTCAATACCCTGTCCCTCTAGCTAAACTCTAATCTCAGTTCAGGACTTCAAGATGCAAGAGACTTGAAAGGGTCTCTGGATCTCTTTATCACTAGTTAATTGGATGCTTGCCTATAATTTTAGGAAATTAATTCATGATCATCATGTCAGGATTCAGGCAAACACGGCACTGGGCCTGTTGTTGAGTCCATACCAACTGATTCATCAGTAGTAGGTAGAGAGAGAGAGAGACGAGGCCTGATGTGGGAATGTAAACCTCAAAACCCACCCTCAGTGACATATATTATCCACAAAGGCTATATGCATTCCAGCATGGTCACACCTCCTAATTTCCCAAACAGTTGCACTTCTTGGTAACTAAGTAAGTATTCAAGTACATGAGAGCCTGTTTTTCATTCCCTTTCATTAACTGTCACATTTCTCTAGAAGCCACCAACTGTCAGTAGTTTGTCAGTTAGAGGTACAGACTTCTGAGCCATCCCCCATAGTCCAAGATGCACTGTAGGAGGGCTCCAGAGTCTAACTGGCAAACTCCTGACAGTTGGTGGCTTCTAGAGAAGTGTGAGAGTTAATGTGGATGGAAACCATACTGGCATATATTTGAGTGCTTAGTCACCAAGCATACTGGAATATGACCTGGCCTCATCTTACACAGGCCTTTGCATGCAATCACGATGGCTCTGTATTTGTGAGAGCAATGACTCTGTCATGTCTTGAGATCACAATTTCACTCTTGGCATCTGCAGCCTCAGACTCATAAAATCTTTTTAAATGCTCCCTGCAATGGTACCTGAGTCTTGAAGAGAGGGCTACAAATATCCCATTGCACATACTCTCATTTTTTTTTCCAGGATGACCAGTTTTGAATGTCTTTTTTAAACATAATCTACTGCACCAAGGTCTCTGAGGAGGTCTGAGAACTGCACTAATCTGTAGTTATCGAGATATGAATGTAGAGTAAAGCTTGATACTTCATTCATTTAACAAAATAATAGTATGAGGTTCAATACTGGGGCCTTGGATCTCCATAACCATGTGTTCTCGACAAAGCTTACAGCAGCAGGCATGTGTTGCTTTCTGTAGAGTAGACCTTAAATTCACTCTTAAGGAGCTGATTATTCCCAGAAAGTTTGTACCACTATTGCATTCATGGACATATCTTTCTAGGTTGTTCATTAATTTAGTATGCAATATTCTTAGTTTGGTACGACGACTGATGATCCTCCCAGGAGCACACCATGTAGGCTAGAGCAAAGGATGAAATACTGGGACTAAACTGGGAACTAGGATTTAGGACTTTGATGAAGTTAGAGATCATTACTGCAAGGCAAAGATTTCAGGCTACTATGGTGGCACTGCCTAAGGCTCATGATTTACATGCTACAGGATATGAAAACAGAAATATTGGGATGTATGTGGAATATCCAATAGACTAGGCCCTTGAAGAGAACACAGAAAGTTTGTGTATAGAGAGGGGTAGTATAGTCAACATCTAGTCCTGTGCCTGTGGATAGGGCAAGTACTAGTGGCACTCTAATTGTTCCTTATAGCACTGAAATTGGGGGTGTATGAGATTTGGGACCATGATGAAGCCTGAAGGCCTCTGCTCTGAAGTATAAGTTGTTTGTCTAGGCTGGGGTACTGGTATAGATTCAGCAGGATGGGCAAAAACATTTATGATGAGTATGTTAGGGATAATTAACAGGCCTGACTCTGGAGAGCTCATGGGGAATCTGAGTACAGAGTTGGGTTGTATAGGCAGCACACAGTGTTCTGTGGCTAAGTGTTGTAACAGGAACTTCATGCAGGAACCAAGATCTTACCTATAGCAAAGAAGAACATGAAGCAAAGGATTTCAGACATTGACAAAAGTTAGAAGTCACTACAAGGATGGGTGGTGTTGGTGCATGACTTTAATCATAGCACTTGGGAGGCAGAGGCAGGAGGATCTCTGTGAGTGTGAAGCCAACCTGGTCTACAGAGCTAGTGCAAAAATAGACTTCAAAGTTACGTAGAGAAGCCTTCTCTCGAATTAAAAATAGATAGATAGATAGACAGATAGGTAGATATAAGTAAGTCATTGAGAGGGAGAACAAGCACTATTCTAGGGATGCCACTAGATTGTCTGGACTCCACTAGTTTGGGAAAACAATTATCTCTGCAGAAGGGTGCATACCTCTATAGTCTTTGTAGGAGGATATGGACAGTCTGGGCATGTGTGCAAGAACGTTTCGTGCAGAGGGAGCCTAGCTGTTCACTAAAGCATAGTAGAAGTTGTAGGGCCTAAGCTTGTCTGCACACAATCAAACCTGTAGATGCCTAAAGCTCACAAATGGAAGGCAATGTGGTTCTAGTATGTCAGGCTGCATGTGGAAAAACAAGTATTCATGTTTGTGTTGGTTATTACTCACTAGGCTAATCCCTGGAGGCCGAGCATGTGGGATGTCTAGGGACAATGATAGGTGGCTTAATCATTTAAATGTCACTTGTGATTGAATGAAGGTAGAATGGTTCAAGTTGAGAGTATGGAAGTTGGATATAGCACAAAGGAATAGGCTAGGACAAGGTCAGTTGGAGGAACCAGAGTCTGCAGAAGCCTAGAGCCATCAAGTACAAGGAACTCATAGCCACACTAGTCATGGTCACTGGATGTTCGACCATTCTAGTTACGCCAGAAAATAAAATGTCAGATAGGGATGTAAACACCAGGCTCACCCAGGAGGAGACCACAGGAAGTCTGTGTATTTATTGGTGTATTTTATGTGTCACAAGGCTTTCTGAAAGTAGATGTGGGTAGACAGGGCTAGGGTACATCCCTATGGGAACATAGATGTAGGCTACAGCCAAGGACAAAAGGCTTGGCAAAGGCTAGGGCCAAGGAATGGGGACCTTGTTGAATTCTAGGGGTCATTACAGCAAGGCTAGGAGTCCAGACATCTGTGCCAAACTGCATGCAGCATGGGATTTATGTTTTGCATGACATGAAAACAGAAATATTGGGTTGTGTTTGGAGTTTCAGTAACTAGACTCTGGGGAGTGGATGGGAAGTTTGTGTATAGAGTGCCATGGTATAGTGAACATCTAGTCCTGTGGCCATAGATAGGACAACTATTGTAGAAAAACTAAATGTTAACTATAGCACATGAATAGATGGAGGGGCTGTGCTGGGGTGCGAGATTTTACACCCTACTGAATCCTAGAGGCACCTGTTATGTGTTATAGTTTGTCTATGTAGGCTAAAGTACTGTGATCAATTCAGCAAGTTGTAGAAAATCATGTATGATGAGTACATTTGGTGTTAGTCTACAGGCTTGACTCTGGGGAGTACATGGGTATTCTGGGAAATCTGGGTATTAAGTTGTGTTGTATAGGTAGCCTAGAGTGTCCTGTGTGTAAGTGTTGTTACAGGAGATTCATGCAGGACACTATATGTTGCATTCAGCCTAAGAGACCATGGTGGGACTAAGATGGAACAAAGTATTTGGAACCCTACCAACAGCTAGAAGTCACTACTATTGAAATCTAGGGATGACACTGGATGTTCCATCCAGTCTGGACTCCACTGGATTAGAAAAACAATGATAGGATGCAGAGCAGTGCTCTGAAATCTAGACGATGGAGGAGTATTCTGATAGTCTGGGGATAGAATGGTCATGTAGGGCAGCCACAACTCCTCTGGTTCTATGAGAGATTGATAGTCTTTGTGGGAATCTAGATGCTGTCAACAGCACAGAAAAAGTTGATGGGTCTAAGAATGCCGGAGATTGCTATGGAGGCAGCTGGAGAAGACCAGGACACTGGTTGTTGCAACTTGGGTAAATCAAGCCCTCTTTGTACAAAGTACTGAGTGGGTAACTAAACTAAACAAGTTAAAACGTGGGAAGACAAAGAAAATCTGAATAAGGAATAATGTTCTATATTGTACCTAAAGTGTCCCATGGATGTACTAGTGCAGGGTAAGTGCTAGCAAAGCCTAGATGTTCACGACAGAAAAGGAGGATTCCTGAGAATAGTCTGAGCTGAGTTATTTGGGACCATACTCCCGAGAAGACCCTTGAATCAAGAGGCAAACAGCCAGATTATGCAGGGGTGCTGGCTGTTAAACTCAAGCTAGATGCAGATGGATATGGAAAACAAGTATTGGTTGGTGGCATATATAAGAAGCCAGTTCCTGGAGGAGAACATTAGGAATGTGGTGGAGTAGGGTACTGCAAGTAACACAGAGGGTACTGTGGGTGGGTGAAGGTAGCAACTTGTCTGCTGCATGTATGTCGGCAATCGCACACGTGGAAGGCCAAGATATGGGATTTCCGAAATTATAGAAGCCTAGATATTACTACTTAGGTGATCAAACTAAATTTGTATAATGACTTTGGGAAAGAGGCTAGATCCAGGTAGAGATAGAATATGAAATATCTGGTTGTGAGGGAGTGAGTACTTACCAGGCCATACCATGGTGGAGGACTCAGGAATACAGAATTTGGATTCGGGTAAGATAGTTAGCAAAATGAGTACTATATGTAGATTCAAGCAGCGCAGGTCCTTGTAGGACAATGTATGTTTGTTGGAGGACAGGAGTAGATGCTGGGATTCGGCCCTCGCATTTGGAACTCTGTTGAATCCTGTGAGCATTACTACAACATGCAAGAATATCAGTGGCAAAAACTAGACTTGGACACTTGTAGTGACTTATGATCTGTTTGTTGGCATATGGGGAAACGCTATCTGGTAGGGGAAATATTCTGGGCTTGGTCTTTGGGGAAGATATGGAAAGTCTGGATTGGAAATGGAGTTGTGAAAGCAGGGCAACTATTTCATGCATGGGTGTAGGTGTGTTAAATTCAGGGGAGCCTAACTGTTGACTATACCAAAGAAGGAGTTGCTGGACCTAGTCTTGGCTGAAGGCTTTGAAAACCTTCACAGGCCTAAAATTTGCAAATGCAAGGCACATGAGGCAGCTGTAATTCAGACAGCATGTGGAAAATCAAATATTCACTTGTGTGTAGTGGGTTACTCAATTGGCTAAAGTTGGGTCCTGGTGGTTGTGGGATGTCTGGTTATATAATGAAGTGGTTTAGGCATCGGAATCATCCTGCAGATGGATTCAGGTAGGATGGTTACTGTTGGGAATGTAGATGCTGGATACAGCACAAAAGAATGTGCTAGGACAAGGCCAGTTGGAGGGAAAGTGCCAGCAGAAGCTTAGAACTATCTATCAAAGCACGGTAGGACTAAGATGGAGCCTAGGGTTTGGAACTCAGCAAACAGCTAAAAGTCACTGTAAGTGTGAGAAAACAGCTCTTTTAGAGTTCTCACTGGATGTTTCATCAGGTCTGAACTCTACTGGAGTAGGAAAAGAATTATCTGCTCGAAAGGTGCACTTACTTCTCTTGGCATTGTAGAAGGATTTGGACAGTCTTGGCATGCTGTGATATTATGTAGTCAGCCAGAGATCCTGTGGTTTGATGAGGTTGGGGTTGTCTCAGTGGGAATGTATATGTTGTCTACAGCACAGGAGGATTGTATGGGACTAGGAATCCTATATGCTATGAATATGTTTTATTACCATTGGTTATTCAAGAAGATGCTTTGGGCAATCGATTAGTAGAATATAGCCAGGCAGGAAATCTGAACAGAGATATAGAGAGAAAGTAGGCAGAGTCAGGGAGATGCCATGTAGCTGCTGAAGGAGAAAACCAGCAGCTACCAGTGAGAGCCTTACTGGTATGGATCATAATGATACATAGATATACAAAAGGGAATCCCACATCAATATGAGCTATGTTTGGAGGGATGTGGAAAAACAGTATTTGGAACAGGAAATATTCACTAGGTTCGAACTTTAGGAGGACACGATAACTTTTCATAAGGAGTGGGGTTATTCCATTAGCCAGTACAGGTATGATAAGTGTTGCGGAACTCTCAGTGTTGGCTACAGAATAGTAGTAGCTGGTGGGATCATGCTGTGTTTTGAGATTTGTGTCCCTAAAACATGCCACAAATCACTACTGCAGAGTGCAAGGGTCCATTCTTTGATGGGACAGGGACTATTCAATCTAGGATAAATTCCACTGAATATGGAAAACCAATTACAGAGTATGGATATCTTCACCTGGATAAATCCTGGAGGGGGACATAGGAAGTCTGGGTATGGTGTGAAGAGGTATGGGCAACTCTAAGACCCCTGTTGGTTTATCTAAATAGGATTATATCTGGCTGTAGCCCAGATGTTCTCTATAATATAGGAAAAATGTTCTAAATAGGCTGCAACATGTTGAAGCCTAAAATTCACTACTATAAGGCAAGGAGTCCAGACCAAGACTGAACATTTCTTATGGTTTCCAGGTTATACATAACAGAATGTTAAAAATCAAGTGTCTAATACTGTGTGATATTCTCAATAGGCTAGACACCAGAAGATAGGAGAACCCTGGTTATGGACTGGGCTTATGTTGGTTGTAGAAAGCCTCCTTAGGTGAGTGAGTATATTAAAGGAGGCTGTATACTCACCACAGTAAAAGAGATATTGAGGCTAGGCTGGGTCACCTGACTTGGGATAAGGTGGAAGCCTGGAGGCCATGATTTGTTGCTACACAGCCAGACAAGATATGGACACTGGTTTGCGTATATTCATTAGGTACAGAGGAATGTGGAGATGCAAGTATTCGTGTGTGTGTGTGTGTGTGTGTGTGTGTGTGTGTGTGTATGTGTGTGTGAGTGTGTGTGTGTGTACGGTCAACAGGCTAAGCCATGGAGTAGGAATGTTGTTTGGGAATGATTTTAGGGAAGACATTCAAGATACTAGCCAAAGATTGAGGCGGACATTTTGGACTAAACCATTGACAGGGATAGTATTGTTGAAGAATTTGGAGAAGCAAATGATCTGTCATGTGTTCTACCACAACAAAGGCAGATATGTAAAAAAGGTTGAGGTGGAAAATTTGCCTTAGAGTTATTAAACAAAGTCTCCATCTAAACCCAAACTCTCTTTGCCTTCTCAATATCTTCCCCCTATCATCAAAGTGTCAGGAGTGGTACAGTCCACTATTTGTTCCTTCCTTCCCCAGGCATTCTTGTGGGTCAGAACCAGGCTTTGTGATGTCAGAGCACAAGCTCACCTACTACTGTTCGAGACCTTGATGATGACTCAGGTCTGAGGGTGTGGCCTTCCCTACTCTGCCAGTTGTTCACAGCCCCTCGAGGGAGAAACAACAGGCACTCACACGACTTGGTGATGGAGACTCTAGCAAAGGAACCTAAGGAATCACTGTCTGACATGGACCTCCCAACATCCAGTAGTGATGTTCCGATGGCAGCAAACGGGCCAGTCCTTATGGTGAAGACAAAGCAGCTCTAAAGCAGTATCCACCTTACATGTCGTGCGGAAAGGTGAGTTGACGAACCCTACTGGAGCTCCCTCCTCTACTCATTTACTCTTACCTAAAGTCACTACCTCTCTCCTTCCTGGCATAAATCCCTTATCAATTCTCACCTCTTCCGACAAAGTGTCCTTCACATGCCTCTCCTGACTTCTCCCTCTATTAACTAATTCTTGTGTTCACCTCTTGCCATTCCAGGCACACAAGAAAAGCAAACACAGGAAGAAGAAGAACAAGAGGAAGAGGGAGGCCGAAGAGGCAGCTGCCCTCGAACGGAAGAAAATCAAAGTGAATGCTCTTACTGCAATGCCTGAACCTAAGGAGAAAGAGCCTGAAAAGGAAGCCGAGGTGCACACTACTGGAGAAGCAAGCATGGTCGCAGCAGCCGATGAGGGGGAGAGCCAATAAGATGGCTATCATGAAGACGGGGAATGCCCAAATATGACAAAGAAAATTGCATTGGTATAAATTTCTTAAATTGAAAATAAATTCAATTTAGTTGAAAAGCTATGTGTCTTTTACAGTGACTAAAGGTGAAACCAGGAAAGGGAAGGAAAAATGATGGTTATAGGAGAAGAGAGGGAAGATGGGTGGGTGAATGGCAACGGAGAGATTTGTTCTTCACTAGGTTAGGAACAGTCATAGTGGGTGCATGGAAGAGGGGGAGTTTGGGTTGGTAGAAGACAAGGGAGGGATTTGGGTCTCCAAATGTTTGGGCATCAATGATGGGTGCATGGAAGATTGGGAGTTTGGGTGGGAAGAAGACAAGGAAGGGATTTGGGTCTCCAAAGGTTTGGGGCAGTAATGGTGAGTGTGTGAAAAAAGAGGGAGTTTGGGTGGGTAGAAGTCAAGGGAGGGATTTGTGTCTCCAAAGGTTTGGGCATCAATTGTGGGTGCATGGAAGAGAGGGAGTTTGTATGGGTAGATGACAAGGGTGGGATTTGGGTCTCCAAAGTTTGGGCATCAATGGTGGGTGCATGGAAGAGGGGGAGTTTGGGTGGGAAGAAGAAAAGGGAGGGATTTGGGTCTCCAAAAGTTTGGGCATCAATGGTGGGTGCATGGAAGAGGGGGAGTTTGGGTGGGAAGAAGACAAGGGAGGGATTTGTGTCTCCATAGGTTTGTCATACAGATAAAGTTACGAATGTACTAGGATGTCCTGCATATAAGTCTGTCCTACAGAAGGGGTTTTTAGGGAAGTAGGGCCTGTCTCACAGAATCAGTGTTTTGATAACCTTCATCTGTCTCATGAAAAATATTAGAAATGAACTAATATGCCTTTCAGATAAGTTATATATGTGAAAGGTTCTTGGGAGGAGCTAGTCTCTCTCTCTCTCTCTCTCTCTCTCTCTCTCTCTCTCTTTCTTCCTCTTCTTCTTCTTCTTCTTCTTCTTCTTCTTCTTCTTCTTCTTCTCTCTTTCTCTCCCTCTACCTTTCTACCTATATCACTTTCTCCTTCTCTGCCTTTCTTTGCCTTTCTTTCCTCCTCTCACTCATAATCTATGTTGTTTTAACCTCAATCTGTCCTATAGTTAGGATGAACTTGTATATCCATCCTCATTCTGTTCTACTGGGGAGGCTATGATGGATTTAGTGTGTGTCTCTAAAATGCAGTTGTTTTTTTTTTTTTTAAATCTGTGATCTATCCTACAGCTAAAAATAGAATTTACACAGTTCTTTATACCTAAGTACATCCTATGGAAAAGAGATGAAGGGAGCTAATATTGTCTCTCACAGTGAATGCAGTTCAAACACAGTCTGTACAACAAAGGATATGAGGAGTAAAGTAGTGTGCTATCCAGTCCAGCCTATCCTAAGATTGAAGATTGGAGGAAGCTAGCAACTGTCTCTCAGAATCCATAATTCATGCTGTTTTGTTGTCTTTCAAGCTAAGGAAATGTTAGGAATAAATTGGTATTGTTCTCCAGTCTAGTCTACCCAAATAAGGCCGAGAAGAGGAAACCAGGGATGGAGTCTCAAAATCCCATTTTTCTGACTTGATACGTTGTTGTGTTACGGATCGGCGGGCTGTGTCCCGCCACCCGGCTAGCTTTACCCGAAATAATTACACGGAAACTGTATTCTTTTAAACACTGCCTGACCCATTAGTTTCAGTTTCTTATTGGCTAGCTTTTACATATTGATCTAACCCATTTCTATTAATCTGTGTAGCCCACGAGCTGGCTTACCAGGAATGATCTTAACCTGCGTCTGTCTGGAGTGGGAGAATCATGGCGACTCCTTGACTCAGCTTCTTTCTCCCAGCATTCCATTCTGTTTACTCCGCCTACCTAAGGGTTGGCCTATCAAATGGGTCTAGGCAGTTTCTTTATTAATAAGAAATCACTCCCACATCAATACGTCCTGTGGAGGAGTTCAGAAAAGAACTAACATGTTCTCCAGCTATTGTTCAGAGTAGGGTTTAAGGGAGATACTGTCTGTCTCTGAGAATCCATATTGTTCAACTGTGGGACAATGGTCTTGTAACCTATAAAGATTTGTCACTTGTATTGGTTTCATAAAATTCTGATTGACCAGTAGTCAGGTAGGAAGTATATGCAAGGTGACAAGATAGAATTCTGGGAAGAGGAAAGGCTCAGTCTGCAGTTGTCACCCAGATGCAGAGGAAGCAATATGAGAATGCCTCACTGATAAAAAGTACCAAGCCACGTGGCTAACACAGACTAGAATTATGGGATAATTTAAGATATAAAAGTTAGTTAATAAGAAGGCTGAGATAATAGGTCAAACATTTTATAATTAATGTAGGCCTCTGTGTGTTTCTTTGGGACTGAATAGCTGTGGGACCGGGCAGGACAGAAACTTCTGTCAACATTGTCCTAACCTTGATCTGTCCTACACAGGAGGATAGTAGCGAATGAGTGTGCTCTCCAACTCAGACTGCTGTATGAATGAGCCTTAGAGGAAGCTAGTGTCTGTTTCTCAGAATCCATGTTGTCAATTTGCTCTGTGTTTCAGTCTATCAGATGGAGGATTGAAGGAAACTAATGTCTATTAGAATTCTCGAACATGGTCAGTTCCAGATAGGGGGTTAGGAGTTATATAATGTATTCTTCTTGTCACTGTATCCAATGGAGGAGGCTTGGAGTAAGCTAGGCTCTGACTCTCAGAATCAATGTCATCATAACTTAATCTGCCCTATGGAGGAGTTAAAGAGGGAAGTTGGAGGATCTCCAACCCAGTCCAGTTTACTAAAGAGGATTGTAGGGAGGTAATCCTTCTCTTTCAGAACCCAAGATTTAATACCCATGACCTATCTAACGGATAAGGACAGAGGTGACCTAGTGTGCACTACCTTTCACTCAGTACATCCTATGGAAAAGATGGGTGGACCTAGTGTCAGTTTCTCAGAATGCATGCAGTTCAAACTTGGTCTCTACAAGAGAGGAAGTTGGTTATGAGGTGTGTGATCTATAGTGTTCTCCCCTCTAGTCTCTCCTAATGAGGAAGGTTTGAGCAAACTTGAGTTTGTCTCTCAAAAGCCATGTCATTCTACCTCTGTCTGTTCAGCAAATGAGATAAACCGTAAACCAGTATGTTTTCCACCTCCATCTTATAGTTGAGGAGGCTTGGTGCAAGCTAGTGTTGAATTCTCAGAATCTATGATTTTTAACTTGATATGTCCTAAGAGTTGAGAAGGGAACTAATGCAGTTTCCGCCTCAGCCTATGGGTTTTAAGGAAACTAGTTCTGTCTGTCAGAATCCATGTTGTCCTAACCATGATAATTTGAGAATGCACTAGTGCACTCTCTATTTCAGCCTGCCCTAAAGGATATATTTGTGGGGGAGGAAGGACTAGTCCTTTTGCTGAGAACTCATGTCATGTTCTGCTTGACCAGTCATGTAGAAATGGATTGGAGTGTTCTCCATTCCAGATTGTCCTAATGAGGAGGCTTGTAGGAAGCTTGGAGCTGTCTCTCAGAATCTATGTAACTGTAACTTGATCTGTCTTGTAGAGGATTTAATGAGAGGAGCTGTGTGTTCTGTCCCTAAGACCATTCCACTGCTGAGGTTTCGAGGGTAGTAGTGTCTGTCTCTCATAATCCATATTCTATATTCCTTGACCCGTCATATAGAGTAAGTAATGAACTAGTATGTTCTCCAAATCAGTCTGTCATATAAGAGAAGTTTGTAATGAATTAGTGTGTTTCTCACAGAACCCATGTTTTACTAATACTCATCTTTCATATGGATAAAGTTAGGAGGGAAAGAGTGTGCTCTCTAGATCAATCTGACATATAAAAGGGGGCTTGAAGAGAGATGTTATCTCTCTCTTTCTACATTTGTCTTTACCTCTCTCATCCTCACTCTCTTACTCCCTTGCTCTTCTCCCAGAATGCCCTTTGTGTATCCTATGGATCGAGTGATGGATGAAATTGCTGACTCACAGTGTCAGCTTGCTCAGCTGAGGATGCTGGTAGAGAACCATTCTGTCTGCATCTCAGAACCCCTGTTCTATTAACCATGATCAATACTTCAGATAAGGCTAGAATGAAAACTGCTCTACATCATAGTGTATCCCTTGGAAAACATTTGGAGGGAGCTTATTTCTCAGAATGTATGTAGCCACACCCAACATATACAACAGTGGAGACTAAGGTTGGACTAGTGTGCTGTTCACTCCTGTCTTCCTAATGAAGAAGATTAGAAGAAGCTGAAGTCTGTCTCTCAGACTTCACATAGTTCTAATTCTGTATGTTAAAGAAAGGAGGTGAAAGAGTAAACTAATGTGTTTTCCACCTTAGTCTGTACATGGAGGTGGCTTTGTAGAATCTAGTGACTATCTCTCAGGATCCAAGTTGTCCTATCCTGATATGCCAAATGTAATATTTTTGAAAGGAACCAATAAAGTATTTTCTTCCTCCTTCTGTTCTGCAAAGGATACTTGAAAGAGGATGGTTAATGTTTGTATCTCAGAATCCACATCATCCTTTTTTATCACTCCAATGGAACAAGTTGAGGGTTGAATAGTGTGCTTTACTCCTCACTCCATCATAAAGATGATGTTTGTAGGGTGCTAATATCTGTCACCCAGAATTCATTTTGTGCTAACCTCAATCTATACTTATGGAATGCAGAATATGGGTTATGAGAGACAGATATTATTTCCCTCCAAGCCTCACTAGTGGAAAGGTCTTAGGGACAGAACACACAATTTCTATCAGCAAATCCTCTATAGGACAGATCAACAACAAACGACTGTCCCTCAGAATCTATGTTGTGTTAACTTTGCTCTGTCCTGTAGAAGAGATTAGAAGTAAAATTATGTGCTCTCTACTTTTCTCTGTCCTATTCAGTAGACTCTGAGGAAGTTAGTTTCTCTCATAGCTATCCTAACTCTTTGATCAGTCTTGCACTTAATGTTAGAAGTAAACTAGGTTTCAAACCTCATATGTCTGTCCTGAAGAGTCTTAGAGTGACTAGTATCTGTATCTCAGGATCCATATTGTGCTAAGCTTGACTCATGCTGGGGAGGAGGCTATGAATGATTTAGTATGTTCATTACATCAGGCTTTGCTATGGAGAAAGATTGGTGGGAGTTACTGTCTATCTCTGAACATTCAAGTTTATTATCACATTAATCTATTTGCTACAGAAAAAGGATAAAAGTAAGAAATAGCTTCATCTACTCCAGTCTAGCTTGTATAAAAGAGATGGAGGGATCATTTATTTCTGCCATCTTCTAATATTTCAAACTACATCTTCCAGTAGAAGAGGCACAGAGTGAACTATGGTGCTCACCTCCTCAGTCTATACAATGACAGAAGCTTAAAGGACAGTCAAGCCTCTCTCTCAGAATTCATGGCGTGCTAACCTGAATATGCTTTTGGATTAACTTTAGGAGTCTGTCTCTCAGAATTCATGCCATGCTAACCTGGATATGCCCTTGGGTTAACTTTAGGAGTGACCCTATGTACTGTACTGCACAGTCTATCCTAAGCAGAGGCTATAGGGAGCTAACATCTGTTTCTCAGAATCCATGTTGTCCTGACCTTGATCCATCCTAGTGAGGAGGATAGAAATTAATGAGTGTTCTTTCTACCTCAGTCTGTTGCATGGGACATGGAGGAAGCTATTGTTTATCGCTTAAAATTCATTTTGTCCTTTCTTTTTCTTTCCTAAATATGAGGTTAGGAATGGAATTATTTGCTCTGCACTTTGGGTCTTCCCTACAGAAGAGGATAGAAAGCAGCTCTCAGATGTCTCTGAGAATCCTCATGATTCTATCTTGGTCCTTCTAGGAGAGGTGGGTAGAAGTCAAGTATAGTGGCCTTAACCTCAGTACATCCAGTAGAGGGGGCTTGGTGGAAGCTAGTCACCATCATTCGGAATCAATACCTTTGTAACTTCATTTACTCTATGGCAGAATTTTAGAGAGAAATAGTTTGCTTCCTAGCCCAGTTTCATCTACTGAGGAGTCTTGGAAAGAGCTAATATCTGTCTTTCAGAGTCCATGGTATCCTAACCTTGATCTCCCCTATGGATAAGAATGAAAGTAACTTAGTGTGATCAATAAATAGTTCAGTATATCCTGTTGAGGAAGACAGGGTAGAGTTACTCTTTGTGTCTTTGAATCCATGCTGCCCTATCTATCCTTGATCTGTCCAACCTTGGAAGTTAGGAGTGATGTAGTATGCTTGTCACCTCATTCTGTCATACAGATAAAGCTTGGCAAGAGCTCATGTCTTTCTCTCAGAATCCATGTGATGCTAACTTTATCTGAAATGTGAAGGAGGATAGACGTAACCCAGTGTTATCTTCCACTACAATTTGTTCTTGAGAGCAGACTTGCAGGGAGCTACTGTTTCTTTTTCTCTGAGAATCAGTGACATATTAACTTGATTAGTACTGCAAACATGGACAGGAGTGAGCTAGTACCCTCGCATACTCAGTCTGTTCACAGGAGGATTGGTGGGAGCTAGTTTTTGTCTCTCGGAGTTCCTGTTTTTCCTCACTTGATCCAATGCAGGAGTTTTGGAATGAACTAATGTGTTCTCTACCTAAGTATATCTTATGGTGTAGTCTTTCAGTGAATTGCATGCTATCTCACCATACTTGACCTGTTCTAGAAAGAATATGGTGGTGACATATCAAGCTTTCCATCTCAATCTGTCACAAAAAGAATTAACAGGCAGTAGGCAGTGTCTATCTTTGATTTCATGTCATTCTTGCTGTGTTCTATGTTTTGGAGGAAATTAGCAGTAAGTTAATATGTTCTCTACTTAAGTCTGTCCTACTGAGTACATTTGGAGGTAATTTCTCACAGCCAGAAACTTTGTTTCTTTGTCCTAACTTTGATCTCTCTTATAGTTCACTAACAGTGAACAAATGTTCAATCCACCTGCCTTTTTCATACTGAAGAGTCTTGAAGGGACCTCCTGTCATTTTCTTAGAAACCATGCTATCCTATCTTTGCTCTGTTCTACTGAAGATGTTAGGTGTGAAGTAGTCCGCACTATACCTCATTATCTCCTACTAAATGGCTTGGAGAAAGCTAGTCTGTCTCTCAGATTCTATGTTGTCCTAAACTGGATTTATTTTATGGTTAATTAGAGGAGTGATGAATTGTGCACTATACGTCAATCTCTCCTAGGAAGGAGGATTGGGAGGAGTGAGTGTCCAATCTCTCAGTCCTTGTCAACTAAATATTGATCTGGTCTACAGGAGAGCTCAGAAATAAGCTAGTACACTCTCACCTCTCTCTGTCCAAAGAGGTGGCATGGATCAAGCTTATAATTTATTCTAGAATCCATCCCATTAAATTTTGATATGGAGAAAGTTTGGAGTGAACAAGCTTAGTTTATACTGAAGCCTGTCTTACAGAGGAGTCCTGGGGGGAAATATGTTTGACTTTTGGAATCCATGCTGTCTGATCCTTGATGTATCATATGGATAAGGTTAGAAATAAACTAGTGTGTTCTCTACCTTAGCCGATTCTACAGAGGGGCTTGGATGGAGATAGTGCCTATCTCTCAAAATGCATGCCATCCTTACTTTGATATGTCATTCCAAGGAGAAAGGGAGTGAGGAATTATCAAATTTATTCTGTCTCACAAAGGAGGATTGTAAGGAGCTAGGATCTATCTCTCAGAGTCCATTTTGTTCTAAATTGATCTTTATCATGGCAGAGTTCAGGACTGAAGTACTGCACTCTCCACCACAATATAATTTATAGAGGAGGTTTGGAGGGAGCTAGGGACTTTACCACATCATCCCCATTTTCCTGAAACTTAACATCTCTCATGGAGGAGGTTATGAGTGGACTATTGTGTTCTCCACCTCAGTCTGTATTACTAAAGATACATGGAGTCAGCTTTTCTCTTTCTCTCCGAATTCAGGTTGCCCTAACTTTGATCTGTCCTACGAATAAGGTTAAAAGAGTATGAACATACTGTGCACTCTAGCGTGTCCCACAGAGTAGGACTTTCGAGCTAATGTCTGTCTCTCAGAATCCATTTCATCTGATTATTGGTCTGTACTACAGATGACTAGAAAGGAACTAGTGTACTCAACTACTTCAGTTTGTCTTGCTTTGGGTGTGTGGAAAGAGATAGTGACTGTCTCTCAGAATTGGCATCCTAACATTGATTTATTTTATTACAGGGGATAGGAATGAACTGGTTTGCTCTCCATCTCAGCCTGTCCTACAGGAGGTTTAGTGAGAGCTGGTATCTCTCAGAAAACATGCCGCCCTAACTTGATTTGTTCTACTGAAAACTTTAATATAGAGTTAGTGTTTCTTCTGCCTCAGTGTGTCCTACAGAGGAAGATTGGAGAAGGCTAATGTTTTTCTCTCAGTATCTACAATGTCTTAATTTGGATCTGTTCTACAGATAAATTTAGAAGAATCCACATCCTCATCAACTGATATGTCCTGTTACAAAGGATCAGAGTGTCCTCGTATATTGTACACAATAATCTCTTTTAGAGAGAAGGCAGGGTGGCAGCTTGTATCAGTCTCTTTGAATTTATCTTTTGATTAGCTGACTCTGTTCTAATGCAGAGAGAAGGAGTGAACTAAAATACATTCTACTTTAGCATGTCCCAAAGATGAGATTTGGAGAGAGCTAGTGTCCTTCTAAGAATGCATGTCATACAAACATTGATCTAAACTGTAGAGCAGGTAGCAAATGACCTAGTATGACCTTAACATCACTATGTCATAAGGCAGAGTCATTAAGGGAGCTAGATTATGTCCCACAAAATGCATGCAAGCCTATATTGATGTATTCTGTGAAAAATGTTAGGAGTGAACTTCTATGTTTTTCATTTTTGCTGTCTTAATGATGAGAAATTGAAGGGAGTTGGTATCTCTATCTCAACATCCAAGTTCTATTATCCTTGGTCTCTTTTCTGTAGCAGATTAAAAGCAACCTACTGGGCTTGCCACTTAGTCTGACATATGAGGAAGCCTTAGAGAGAATTAGTGTCAATCAGTCTCTTACCATCCATGTTATCCTAACTTAATCTGTACTATGAAGAATAATAGGAGTAAAAGCATGTGCTCTCAAGCTCTGTTTGTCCTACTGAGGAGGACTGAAGGGAGCTTGTGTCTGTCCTCCAGAATCCATCTTGTGCTACCTTGACTGATCAACTGAAGAGGACAGGGATGACCTCGTATGTTCTTTACCTCAATATAGTCCTTCACAGAAGGCTTGGCATGACTGTCATCCTAACTTTATCTATCCTAGGAAGGAGGTACAGTGTGAGCTAATATATCCTGACACTTAGTCTGCGCTAAGGAGGATTTTCAGAGAGAACTTGGTTCTAATGCACAGAATCCTTGTGATCTTAACCTTGATCTATCCTATGCTTAACTTTAGAAGTGATTGAAAATGCTCACCATCCTTCTAAGACATGATGGGGACTTGGATGTACCTAATGTCTGTATCTTAGAATCTTCGGCATCCTAACTTGGTCAGTCCAAGATTAGAGATTAAGAGTGAGATAATGTACTCTCCACCTCATTGAATCCAATGGAGGAGGCTTAGCGGAAGCTAGGCTCTGCTTTTCAGAATCAATATCATCATAACTTGATATATCTTATGTAGAAGTTAAAAAGGAATTTGGGAGCTCTTCAACACAGTCCACTCTCCTAAAGAGGATTGGAGGGCAGTAATGTCTCTCTAAGAACCAAGGTTTTAATACCCATGATCTATCTTAAAGATAAGGATAGAAGTAATCTAAAATGCCCTAAACCTCACTCAGTATCTCCTATGCAAAAGAGAGGGATGAAACTAGTATCTGTCTCTCAGAATGCATATAGTTCAAACTTGTTCTCTACAACAGAAGAAGTTAGGAGCTATCTATTGTATTCTTACCTCTAGTATCTCCTAATGAAGATGATTGGAGGAAACTAGAGTTTGTCTCTCAGAATTCATATCATTCTACCTATGTCTGTTCAACGCAGGAGACAAATTGTAAATTAACATGTTCTCCACCTCCATTTATATGATGGAGGAGGTTTGGAAGAAGTTAGCATCTAACTCTCAGAATCCATGTTTTCCTCAGTTGCCTTGTCCTATGAGTTTAGAATGGAGCTAATATAATTTCTACCTCAGTGTATATACTTGGAAGGAACTAGTTCTGTCTGCTAGAATCCATGTCATCCTAAGTATGATCTGTTCGAAGGATGATTTTAAGAGTGCACTAGTGCACTCTATATCTCAGTCAGCCCTATATGATGTATTTGTGGAGGAGGAGGGACTAGTTCTTTCTCTCAGAATTCATGTCATGCTCTCCTTGATCAGTCCTATGGAAAAGGTAGGAGTGAAGTTGTGTGCTTTCCATTCCAGGCTGTCCTAATGAGGAGGCTTGTAGAAAGCTTGGAGCTGTCTTTCAGAATCTATGTAACTATAACTTGATCTGTCCTACAGAGGATTGAATGAGAGAAGTTGTGTGTTCTGTCCCTAAGACCATTCCACTGCTGAGGCTTGGAAGGAAATCATGTCTGTCTCTCATAATTCAAATTCTCTAATCCTTGACCCCTCAAATAGAGGATGTAACGAACTAGTGTGTTCTCCAAATCACTGCCATATGAAAGAGGTTGATAGGGAGGTAGTGTATGTCTCAGAGAACCCATGTTATACTAACACTCATCTGTCATATGAATAAAGTTAGGGAAGAAATAATATGCTTTCCATATCAGTCTCTCAATCTGACACATGGAGGGGGGCTTGAAGGGAGCTAGTATCTCTGTATCTCTCTCTCTCAGGAACCAAGTTGTGCTACCTGCTCTGACCCAAGAGGAGCCATGTTGTGGCCTGGAAGCATCTTTTATTCCTATGGTTTCTTAAAAGTTCCTGTCTACTTTGTATAGATGGGTGCATTGTGCCTGGATATTTTTTTTCTTGTGTATAAATGCATGTGGCCATGCAATGTTTGTTTCTGACTAGTCTGTGATGCCTGGATTTGTATCTTCCATGTGTCAGGAATTGCTATTAAGGTTACCTGCCTATGCTCAGAATTTGTCCCTGGGCCTTTCTAGTATTAAATCTGATGCAATGACAGAGGTTGTTTTATGCTGTTCTATCTTATTAAAAACAGCTGAGTAATTGGGTACAGTTAAAACTCTGTAACAAAAGTTAACTTCAGACTGGTAACTGCAAATTTAAACTGCTCTAGAAAACAACATGTGCACAGTCACCATTAAGTAAAACCAAGTGGGACGCAACCATTTGACTAAGGATGGAAAAGAGGGGGTCATATTACTTTACTACCTATCTCAAATAAAGTCCCACATAGACTGGCCCCACCAAGAAGACATAAGGTGTTCAATATATTTTAGATTAGCATGCATTTTTGTATGATCATTCACATCCTGGTCGAAAACAAGGTTTATGAAAGATAGGATATAAAACAATGCTTGTATACTGAGGTAAAATGTTTACAATGTGAAAATGTGGTTTGCCTTCTACAGATTATGGTTATGCTCTATGTCTTAGAATCACATATAAACACCAGAGACTGAGTTATTCTTATTTTATGATACAGTAAGGTGATGACCAAAACTGTTTAACAAAGAGTTTCTCCTTATCTAAGGTCTGTTAAGGTTAACAAAGACCAATATAAAAATATACTCTTAACCTTCTTGCATTTTGTAAAACTGGTAAGCTGTAGCTAATTTGGTAAAGTAAGTCATACAGAAAATTGTTATATTCTATAACAGTGCACTAGACATACAAGTTAACCATCAGTTACCTCATAAAGGATCAACTTCTTTAATATGTTCAGATTTAGCTTAATTTAGATATACCAAACAGAAAATGATTCCCTGATCATCAAACACTTCATGGATCTGAGAATATGGCATTTTAATTAAAAAAAGCTTCTCATAATAGAGATATGCCAGCTCTTAGCAGCACCCCTGTATCTCCTCCAAGGAAGCTGCAGATGACTGCAGAATACCTTATGCTGTAGCTTGCTTGAAATGCAGCAAAGCCAGCCAGGGTGTGGAGAACTGTTTTGCACCTTAACTGCTGTCAAGACTTGTCCAGACTGGGTACAAGCAGGACACTCGGTAACTGATTGTCCCACTTTGCCTAGACAAAGTAGGCTGGTCCCCCGATAAGTTTCTATTCTCAAGAAAATTCTGTCCATTCTAGGTTTGGCAGCAGAAGACTGATACTGCTTTGACAGCCATGGAGAGACCTGGGGTAGCTGGGAAGCTGTCACATTTTTGCTTACACAGGTAAAATTTATCCATCTCGGTTTGAGGGCTGTGGTGCTGACAGATTTGACAGTTTAAAAGTGTTCCTTATAACCCTTGGTTATACCTTATAATCACCTTGGTAGCTCATTAGTTCATTATTTAAGTTTACTGTAAAAAATACATACAGGTTTGCTTCTTTCATCAGTTTCATAACAGGATAAACAGTTTCAGAAGTAACTTTAGAGGTTCAGAGTTTTAGCATTGATAAATGGAATTTTGATATACCGACAAAGCACTGACTACAAAGAGTTTGAGGAGTCTTAAATTTCTCTGGATTTTACTGGCCCCAGGTTTTAAGAACTGGTTAGTATTAGAGAGGGTATGGAAGCCTTCAGGAATGTTCAGTTCCCTCTTCTCTTCTTTCACTCACTAAACCTCTTTTGTTCAGTAAATATCCACTGGCTGTCATCTAAGTATAGACCAAAAGATATATTTCATTAGGCTAAAACCAGGCCCTAGGAAAAATGTTTTATCCCAAATACATAGTCTCTGCTATGACACCATGGTATAAATATGTCCGGGTTGTCTTCCTGATACTTCCAGGTTTCTGGAGAAAGAATTCTGCTACTGTATCAAGAAATCTGACTTGGTGGAAACTAATATCTGTCTCTAGAGACCCCATTTGACACCACTCATTTTGAGCATATCTTACAGGTCCACTCCTCCTGCTAGACTTGTATCTAGGTCAACCCACAGGAAGCCCTCAAGATATGCCAGCCCCTACACAAGCTCCAAGGACACCAGCCCATATACCAACTGGGTGAGTACTGGAAGGTTGACTTCACCCATATGCCTACTCATAAAATGGCTCCATTATCTCTTAACTCTTATTGACATCTTTACAGGATGGATGAACTCCCCACCTCCAGCAGAAAACAGCAGATATGATGGCTCAGGTACTCCTGAAGTTATCATCCCCTGATTTGACATGTCATTCCCCTAAGCTTCTGGAATATCAATGCTGGTACCACCTCTCCAGACTCAAGGGCATATCGGCTCTTTCATCTGGCTCACTCACCTTTGCCTCCTCTAAACAGCCAAGGTGGCTTTCCATTTCATCCTTTCTGGCAGTCATCACTCTTCCCATGGCTAGCCTTCTTCATAGGGCCATTGTTAATAATCTATTTTTTTCTCCTAGATACCTACCTGCTTTCTCAGCCCCCTCAAGTAGCAGATTCCTGAGGTCTCCAAACACTTCTTCATCCATACCTCCTGCCATGCATCAGTTCACCTACCCCCATGCCATTTCTTGCCTACAGGAAGTAGCCATACTTGAAGTACCACCTATATACCCAAAATTTCTGGGATGTTTAGGTGGAAGTTCTGCTTCAGCCCCACCTTTTTTCTCTCTCTCCAGATGTCACCCGTGAGAAAGTCCACCAACTGTCTGCTCTTCTCCCTGAGATGCTAAATACCATGCCTACAGAGCTTTTAAGAACCAGCCCAAAGACCCACCACGTGATATCTCTCCTTCCTCTCCCAGGAGTCACCTGGACATTGATTTGTTCTGTTTCAAATCTGGATTTATTAATTCAGCTGACTGTGGCTTATTGCATTGGTGAATATAACCTACAACCTGAGATTTTCAAAGATAAGAGTAACAAGAAGTAAGACATAAAAAGCCAGCAGGCAGATGAGCAGGGAATGAAGGGCAGGGGTGGAGATGCAGACAAACAGTGAGAAGGGGGGAGAGCAGGAGTGCTTTGTTCTAAACCCTGGAGGAGTGAGCTTAATCAAGTGTATGGTGTGCACAGTCCCCAATTTGGATAAATTCATCAAGAGATACCCTAATGTTGTCAGTAGTACAAACTTGTACCATGGGTACCAATTGATAAGCCTTTAGCTGGAGACCGAATACTACAGGTCTGCATCTGGTTCTATAAACCTATAGTGGAGGGTTTGGAGCATTTGCCTTTGTTCATAATATCTTCCACATAAGGAATTCCAAGGAGCAGCGATCAACCCTGCTCCAAACAGGCCTGAGTTGCCTAGCACTGCAGTGGCTTGGCAATCAATCTGGGGTTGAAAGAGGTCACAGACTTCTTATAGGCATTTTGGTTTGGGAAGGGGTAGCTTACAAAGCCAGGAGTCAGTAGAGTACGGTAGAGGGTGGTGTAGGAGGGAGAGCAGTTTCCCATGCATTTGTGGTAAATACTCAATTCTACCTGGGGCTGTCATGCTTGGGTTAAGCATTTTTGAAAGTCCCAGTTGTGGCTTTCTTCTGCAATGCTGCGTAGAAATCAAGCTGAATTGGTAAAGCCAGGTTTAATAAGAAGAGCAAAGTAACTCTCTTGTGACTCCTGGGGGAGGAAGGAGAGGAATAAAATGGCTGGACTATGGGCCAGGTCTTAAATACCCTGTAGGTGTGATATTGAACATCTCACAGGGAGGAGTTTCTTTTTGGCAGACATTTTTAGGGGCAGGGTCTGGAGAGAGAGAGGTAGGGCCAAACTGACTGAAACTTCCAACTCGATACCACCATTGGTAAATCCTATGAAAATCTCTGGAGTGAAATTGTGGGATCTCAGCATCAGCAGGCTAGGAGAGATCTACTCAGTCTTTCAAAACACATATCTCCTAATGATTATCAGTCCTACAGATGAGTATAGAACAAGGACTGTTCTGTACTGTAGCCTATCCCTTGGAAAACAGTGGGAAGGAACTAATATCTCAGAATGTATGTAGCCAAACCCAGCATATACAACATTGGAGACTAAGGTTGAACTAGTGTGCTGTTCACTCCTGTCTTCCTAGTGAAGATTAGAAGAAGCTGGAGTCTGTCTCTCAGACTTCACATAATTTTAACTCTGTATGGTAAAGAAAGGAGGAGAAAGAGTAAACTAATGTGTTAGTCTGTACATGGAGGTAGCTTGGGTGAAAGTAGTGTCTATCTTTTAGGATCCAAACTGTCTTATCTTGATATGCCATATGGAGGAGTTCTGAAAGGAACTAAAAACTTGTTTCCGGGTACATTTACCCCTCACTCTGTCATAGAGAAGATGTTTATAGAGTGCTAGTGTCTGGCCCCTAGAATTCATCTTGTGCTACCCTCAATTTCTAACTATGGATAAGGTTATAAGTTAATTAGTATACTATCTACATCCTCTGTCCTGCATTGAAAGTTTAGATGCATCTAGTGTCTGTCTTAGAATTGGTGTTATCCTAATCTTGATCTGTCCTACAAATGATGAAAGAATTTAACTGTTGTACTCTCAATTTCATTCTTTCCTACAGAGGTGAATAGGGGTGGTAATGTCTATCTCTCAGAAGCCATGTAATACCAACTTCATCAGTTCTGTTGAGGAGGATAAGTGTGAATTACTATGCTCTGCAACTTAGGCAGTGCTATGGAAGAGGGCTTGGAAGCAACTAGTGTCTGTCTATCTCTCAACATATATGTTGTCCAAAACTTGATTTGTTTTAAGGGTAACTTTAGGGGTAAATAAAGTACTCTCTATCTGTCTGTCCTGAAGAAGCTTAGAGAGACCAAGAGGCTGTGTCTCAGAATCCATATTGTGTCAACCTTGTTCTATCCTATAGAGGAGATTAGAAGTGATATTAGGTTCTCTCCACTTATCTCTGTCCTTCTCAGGTGACTCTGAGGGACTTAGTTTCTCACATAGTTGTCTTAACTTTTTGATCTGCCCTGCAGTTAAAGTCATGAATAAACTAGATTCAGTCCTCATATGCCTGTCCTTCTGAAGAGTCTCAGAGTGACTAGTGTCTGCTTCTCAGGATCTATTTTGTGGCAAATTCCTGTGCTTGGAAGGAGATTTAGAATGATCTAGGATGCTTATTGCCTCAGGTTGTGCTATTGAGAATGCTTGATGGGAGCTAGCATCTATCTCTGAAAATCCAGGCTATAATCACATTGATCTTTTACCCACAGAAAGGATAGGAGTGAGAGATAACATCACCTACTCTTCAACTTAGCATGTGTGAGAATGCTGAGATCTCGTTTCTGTCTTTCATTTTTCAAATATTTCAAACTACAACTTCTAGTAGAAGAGGCTCAGAGTGAACTAATGTGCTCACCACCTCAGCCTATACTATGGCAGAGGCTTAGTGGACCCTCAAGTCTGTCTCTCAGAATTCATGCCATGCTAACATGGATATGCCCTTGGGTTAACTTTAGGAGTGACCCTATGTATTCTACTGCACAGTCTATCCTACATTAGAGATTACAGGGAGCTGGTATCTGTTTCTCAGAATCCATGTTGTCCTGACTTTGATCCATCCTACTGAAGAAGATAGAAATTAATGATTGTTCTTTCTACCTCAGTCTGTTGCATGGAGGAGGCTTAGAAAAAGCTAGTGTTTATCTCTTAGAATTTATTTTGTCCTTTCTTTTTCTTTCCTAAAGATGAGGTTAGGATTGAAATAATTTGCTCTACACTTTATGCTGTCCTACAGGAGAGGATAGAAGGCAGCTCTCAGATATTTCTGGGAATCCTCATCATTCTAACTTGATCATTTCAGGAGAAGTGGGTAGGAGTCAGGTACAGTGGACTCCACCTCAGTACAATAAATAGAAGGGGCTTAGAAAAAGCTAGTTACCATCGCTCCAAATCTTTATCTATGCAACTTGACTTACTCTAAGAAAGAATTTAAGAGAGAAATTGTCTGCTTCCCAGCCCAGTTCCATCTACTGAGGAGGCTTGGAGAAAGCTAATGTCTGTCTTTCAGAATCCAAGTTATCTTAACCTTAATCGTCTCTATGGATAAGAATGTGACTAACTTAGTGTGATCAATAAATACTTTAGTATATCCTGTCAAAGAAGATAGGGTAGAGTTACTGTTTGTCTTTTTGAATCCATGCTGTCCTATCTATCCTTATCTGTCCAACATTGGAAGTTATGAGTGCAGTAGTAAGCCTGCTGCCACATTCTGTTCTACATACAAGGTTTGGTAGGAGCTTGTGTCTATCTCTCAGAATCCATTTTGTGTTCATTTAATCTGAAATATGAAGGAGGAAAACAGTAACCTAATGTTGCCTTCCACAACAGTCTGTTCAGAGGAGTCTTGCACAGAGCTAGTGTTAGTCTCTGAGAATCAATGGCATCCTAACTTGCTCCATATTGCAGAGGAGGATAGGAGTGAACTGGAATGCTCTCAAACTCAGTCTGTTCACAGAAGGATTGGTGGTGGGACTCAGTGTCTGTCACTCAGAATTCAGTTTTTTTTTTCCAGACAAAATCTAACACAAGAGGTTAGGAATGAACTACTGTGCTCTCCATGTAAGTATGTGTTACTGAACAGCCTTTTAGTGAGCTGTTAACTGTCTCTCCCTAATGCCCTGTTCTAGAAAATTAGAAAGATTATGGTGGTAGCATAGTATTCTTTCTATCTCAATCTGTCACAAAGAGAAATGAAAGGGGGTAGGTTGTGTGGGTTTCAGATTTCATGTCACCCTTGCTATGATCTATACTTTCCAGATAAGGAGTAAGCTAATATGTTCTCCGTTGAGTATCTATCCTACTAATTACTCTTGCAGTTATTTTCTCTGTCAGAATACCTGTGTTCAAAACTTTCATCTCTCCTATAAGGATATGGGTTAACCAGTGTTCAGTCTGCCTGGCTCTTCCATACTGAGGAATCTTCAATGGAGTGAATTAGTGTATACTTTACCTCATTCTGTTCCATAAAAAAATGACTTGGAAAAAGTTAGTTTGCTTCTCAAAATATATTGTGTTCTAAACTGGATTGTTTCGTGGCTAAAGATTTGAGTAATATAGACTACCCTACATCTAAATCCGTCCTATGGAGGAGGATTGGGAGGAGCTAGTGTCTCTCTCTCAATCCTTATCATCTAAATGTTGATCTGTCTCACAGGAGAGGTCAGAAATTAACTAGCATGTTCTCATATCAGTCTGTCCAACAGAGAAATCTTGGAACAAGCTTGTATTTATTCTAGAATCCATCTGTTTCAATCCTTCATTTGTTTTATGAAGCAAGTTAGGAATGAGATAGCTTAATCTATACCTAAGTCTGTCCTATGGAGGGGTTCTGGGGGAGATTTTTGTCTTTCAGAATCCATGCTGTCTGATCCTTGGTGTGTTCTTTTGACAAGCTTAGAAATGAACTGGTTAGAGAAGCTAAAGAAGAAGGTGAACCCAAAGAAAAACATATAGGCATCCTCCTGAATATTAACCTTCATCAGGCGATGAAAGGAGACAGAGACCCACATCGGAGCACCGGACTGAAATCTCAAGGTCCAAATCAGGAGCAGAAGGAGAGAGAGCACGAACAAGGAACTCAGGACCAAGAGGGGTCCACCCACACACTGAGACAATGGGGATGTTCTATCGGGAACTCACCAAGGCCAGCTGGCCTGGGTCTGAAAAAGCATGGGATAAAACCGGACTTGCTGAACATAGTGGACAATGAGGACTACTGAGAACTCAAGGACAATGGCAATGGGTTTTTGATCCTACTGCACGTACTGGCTTTGGGGGAGCCTATGCAGTCCTAGACCTGGATGGAGGTGGGTGGTCCTTGGACTTCCCACAGGTCTGGGAATCCTGATTGCTCTTTGGGCTGATGAGGGTGGGGGACTGGATCAGGGGAGGGGGAGGGAAATGGGAGGCGGTGGCGGGGAGGAGGCAGAAATCTTTAATAAAAAAATAAATTTAAATAAAAAGAAAAAAAAGAAATGAACTGGTGTGCTCTCTACCATAGCCTGTTCTACAGAGTGTGCTTGTTTGAAGCTAGTGTCTCTCTCTCAAAGTCCATGTCATCCTGCCTGAGGAGAACAAAAGTGAAGAACTCTCAAATTTAGTCTGTCTTACAAAAGAGTATTGGAGGGAGCTAGAATCTATTTCTCCTAACTTACTTCATAAAACAAATCAAAGTTCGAAAGAGATGGATTCTAAAATAAACCCAAGCTTTCTGCTAGCTGTCTGCTTGGACAGACTTAGTCAGAGAGGAAGTGAGTTTGTTTCTGACTTCTCCTGTAGGCCAGAAATTTAGATGACAAGAATTTAGAGATAGGCACTAGCTCCTCCCAGTCCTCCTATATAGGACAGATAGGGGTGTAGAGCATGGTACATCACTCCTATCCTTACCCACGAGAGAGACAAATGCAACTTAAAAAATATATTCTGTGAGACAATGTAGCTTTCTCCAAGCTGTTTTTAGTGAGACAATATGTGGCAAATTGTACACTAGTTAACTCCTAACCTCTTTATTAAGACAGGGCATGCTTAGAATAGCATGGTTTCTGTGAGGTGGACTGAACATTACATCCCTCATAGCCTTTTTTGTAGGACAGATTAAAATTAGGATAACAGGGTTATTAGCTGTGAGAAATTACCTCCAAGAGTACTCAGTAGGACAGACTTTAGTGGAGAAAATATTAGCTTTCTTCTAATCTCTTGCTAAGGATAGATCACAGTAAAAATTACATGAAATCTAAGACAGACAGTATATACCTCCTATAATTTCTCTATTTTACAGATGGAAGTAGAAAGCAAACCAAGTTTACTCCTATAATCTTTCCAGAATGGGGAAACAGAAAAGCAGCTCACTGAAAGGCTGTTCCATAAGATATATTTAAGTGGAGAGCAGAGTAGTTCAATCCTCACCTCTTATAATAGATAATTTCAGGAATAAGTGAATTATGAGACAGATACTAGTTAATGCCAAGCCTTATGTGTAGGGCAGAATGAGGTGAAAAGCATACTATTTCACTACTAACTTTCAATGTTGGAAAGGTCAAGGTAAGAATGGCATAGATTCAAAGAGAGAAAAACAGTATCTCTACCCTGTCTTACTGCACAGGATATATCAAAGTATTTATTGATCATACTAAGTTACTCACTTGATAGGGGATATTAAAGTTAGAACAATGTAGATTCTGAAAGACAAACAGTAGCTCCCTCCAAGTCTCCTCAATAGACTGGACTTGGTAGTAAATACACAATTTCTCTCTTAAACTCTTCAATAAGGTAAATCAAGTTGCAGTGATACTGATTCTAAGAGATGGTAACTAGGTTCCTCCAAGCCTATTCTACTGGACTAAGTGACATGGGGAGGATTCTGCCTCACTTTTAACATCCTTTCCTGGACGGACCATGTTGGAATGATGAGGATTCTCAGAGAATAATTCCACTGTAGAATGGACTTAACTGTAGAGCAAATGATTTCATTCTTAACCTCACCTTTATGGAAAAAAGATAAGGACAAAATGGATTTTAAAAGACAAATACTAGCTACCTCAAAGTCACTGCCATACAATAGACTGAGGGAGAGTTCACACTCATTAATTTCTATCCTTCTCAGAAGGAAGGATCAAGGTGGGGGGGAACATGGATGCTGAGAAAAAATACTAGTTCACTGTAGATTCTGCTGTAGGATAGACTAAGTTGTAGATACATTAGTTCAATGCTAAATTTAATTAAAGGACATATCAAAGTTATGACAACATGGATTCTGAGAGATAAGACTTCAGTGTACCCTAAGCCTCTTCCATAGTATACACTAAATTGGTGAGCACACTAGTTCACTTGCCTTCTGTACTGAAAAACATAGTTTGAAGATTAGAAGTTGGGAGGCAGAAACTGTACTACTCAATCATTTTTGAAAGACTAGACTGACAAATAGTTGATGCTATCTATCACTCCTACCCTTTTCTGAAAGAAACAGATCAATGTGATCATAACTTGGATTTTCAGAAATAGACATGAACTCCCATCAAAGTTTCTCCATAGCACAACCTAAGATAATGAGAATATTAGGTGATTCTTAACCTCCCAGCATAGGTCAAGCTTAGCACAAAATGGGCATTGAGATGCAGACACTAGGCAAGACTCTTCAGAAAGACAGACATATGAGGAATGAACCCTAGTGGACTCATAACTTTAGGATAGTTCAAAGAGTTAGGAGAGCTGTGAGAGACACTAACTCCCTCAGACTCTACTCAGTAGGAAAGAAATAAGTGCAGAAAACCTAAGTTCACTTCTGGTCTCTTTGATAGGGCAGAACAAGGTTAACACAACATGGGTTCTGAGAGACAGACACTTGGTCTCGCTAAGCTCCCTTAAGACCTAAAGACAAAGAGCACATTAGTTCACTCCAAAAGTTATCCTTAGGACAAATCAAGATTAGGACAAGGCGTATGTTGGGATAAAGACACCAGTTCCTTCCAAGCCCCCTCCATAGGACTGTCTGAGTTGCAATTCACACTAGTTCACACTTATCCTTCTCCATAGAGCTGATCAAGGTATTATGATATAGTTTCTAATATATAGACCCTATCTACTCACAAATCACCTCTGTAGGACAGAGTGAGATTGAGAGCCCAATATGTAGTTCTACCTTTATCTGTCCTACAGAGAAAATCAGACATGAACTAGAGTGATATACACCTCCATATGTGTAAAGAGAGAGTCTGAAGGAATCTAGTGTCAGCCTGTCAGAATGTATATCCAACTATGTATATACTTAGGAGTGAACTAGTATACTTTCCACATTAGAATGTCCAACAGAATAGACTGGAGAGAGTAGGGTGTGTGTCTCAGAATCTATGTTGTTCCAACCTATATATGTTGTATGGATAAGGCAAAGAGAAAACTGGTAAGTTCTCCACAGAAGTCTGACATGAAGCAGGTTTGAAGGGAGCGAAGGTTTGTCTCTCAGAATCCATATTGTCCCAACTTTATCAATACAACAGAAGAGTATAAGCATTGACAAATGTGCCCTGCAATTGATTCAGCCCTACAGAGGAGACTTGGAAAAAGCTAGTGTTTGCTCTCAATGTGCTTGTCTTAAAATTGATTTGTCTTAATGATAGCTTTAGGAGTGAAGACAGCACTCTTCATTAGTCTGTCCTGGGGTGGAAACATGGATGAGCCTAATTCCTGTCTTTCAAAATCAATGTGTTGATGACCTTGATCTGCTATGGAGGAGATCAGGAGTGAAAAAATGTGCTCTCCTTGTTAGTCTATCCTATTGAGTCATCTTTTTTTTTTTTGAGTTCTTGTTTTATTTATTTATTTATTTTCTTTTTTGTATTGAGAAAAGGAGAAAAAGAAAAAAAACAAGTTTCCACCTCCTCCCAGCCTCCCATTTCCCTCCCCCTCCTCCCACCCTTCTCCCCCTCCCCCCACTCCTTTCCCCCTCCCTCTCCAGTCCAAAGAGCAGTCAGGGTTTTCTGCCCTGTGGTAAGTCCTAGGTCCTCCCCCCTCCGTCCATATCTAGGAAGGTAAACATCCAAACTGGCTAGGCTCCCACCAATCCAGCACATTAAGCAGGATCAAAACCCTGTGCCATTGTCCTTTGCTTCTCATCAGCCCTCATTGTTCGCCATGTTCAGAGAGTCCAGTTGATGGATGGAGATAGAGACAGAGACCCACACTGGAGCACTGGACTGAGCTCCCAAGGTCCCAATGAGGAGCAGAAGGAGGGAGAACATGAGCAAAGAAGTCGGGACCACGAGGGGTGCACCCACCCACTGAGACAGTGGAGCTGATCTATTGGGAGCTCACCAAGGCCAGCTGGACTGTGACTGAAAAAGCGTGGGTAAAACTGGTCTCTCTACTGAGTCATCTTAAAAAAGTTAGTTTCTCTCAGAATCTTGGTTGTTCTATGTTTTAACTGTCCTACAGGTAAGGTTATACTCAGTCCCACCTCACCCTGTCCTTCCAAAGAGTCTTGAACGGACCTAGTGTCTCTCTCTTAGAATCCATGGTTTCCTAACCTTGATCCAGGTTACTGAAGAGGATAGGAGTAATTTACCATGCTCACCTCCTCAGGCTGTCCTACAGAGGTTGCATGGGGGAAGTTAGTATCTGTCTTTCAAAAGTTGTGCTGTGCTAAGCTTATCTATCCTCTGGAGGATGTTATAAGGGAACTGATGTGCTTTTCACCTTAGTTTGTACTATTGAGGAACTTGGTAGAAGCTGGTAGTCTGTCTCTCAGAATCCATGTTTTCTTAACATGGATCTTTTTTTACAAATAAAATTAGAAGTGACTTAGCCTACTTTATTCCTGACTATCACCCAGGGAAAAGAGCTGGAGGAAACTAGTGTCTGTCTCTCAAAATACATCTTTCTAGCACAGTCTGTCCAATAGAGGAGGTTAGAAGTGAACTAGTGTGATCATCATCCCAGTTTGTCTGTCCTACAGGAGAGGCTTGGATGAAATTAGTGACTGTATCTCAAAACTCTGCTTGTCCAAATTTTAATCTGTCCTACAGATAAAGGTTAGGGTGCAGTTGTATTTATTCCTACTCCATCCCATTTAAGAATCTTAGAAGCCTGGGGGTGGTGGTGCACACCTTTAATCCCAGCACTTTGGAGGAAGAAGCAGGTGGATCTCTGTGAGTTCAAGGCCAACATGGTCTACACAATATAGTTTCAGGAAGGTAACAAAGCTACAAAGAAATTCTGTCTCAAACAAACAAACAAAATATGTCTTAGAGGGTGCTTACGTCTGTGTCTCAGAATCCATGTTGGCCTAAGACTTATCTGCCCCACCGAGGAGGGCAGAAGTGAACTTGTGTAGTCTCCTCTTTACTCTGTCCTATGAAGGTGTGGAGGGATCTAGTGATTCACTCTCACAATCCATTTTGTGCTTACCCTGCTCTCTCAAATAGATAAGATTAATACTGAAATAGTATGCACTCTACATCAGTCTGTCCTACTGAAGTGGCTTTGAGGGAGTCACTTTCCGTCTCTCTGAATCATTTTTTTTTCCTAAATTGATCTCTCCAATGCAAGATGTCACAAGAGAACTACTGTGCTCTCTAACTAAGTATGCCTGATATGCTTGGCTTCAGGGAGCTGGTGTCTGTCTTGCAGTATCCATGTTGTCCTAACTTGATATGTCCTTCAGAGGATGATAGGAGTGACCTGGTATGCTTTCCACTTGTCTGACTAAGAAATGGTGGATGTAGGTCATGCATCCCTCCAGAGCTCCTCTTGTTCTAATCGTTATCTGTCTTATATAAAATATTAGATTGCACTAGAGTGTTCTCCATATCATTGCTTAATATGAAGGAGGAAAAGAAGGCAGCTAGTGTCTATTTCAGAATTCATGTCATTCTGTCCTTGATCTAGTGTATATATGAGCTTAGGAGTGAATCATTATGCTTTTTAATTAAGTCTGCCCTACTAAGGAGTCAAGGAGAGACTAGCATTCTCTCATTCAGAATCCATGTTGTCCTATCTTTGATCTTGCCTACATATGAGGTCGTGAGCAAACAAGTGTTCAGTTTCTCTGTCTTTCCTAGTTAAAAGTCTTTGAGTGGTCTAGTATCTGTCTCTCAGAATACATGTTGCCCTAACCTTATTCTGCCCTATTGAAGAAGACAGGGGTGAAGTAGTGTAGTCTCTATTTCACCATGCCCTACACAGGAGGCTTGATAGGATCCAGTGTCTATTTCTCAGAATCATTTTCATGCTAAACTTGACCTATTCTCCAGAGGAGGTTGCATGTGAAATACTGCGTTCTCCCACTCAGTCTGTTCTACTGACGAGGCTTGCAGGAATCTAGTGGCTATATCTTAGAACCCATGTTGTCTTAAGCTAGACCATTCCTACAAACTAGGCTATAAATGACTTAATGTGCTCTATACCTCAGTATACCCTACAGAAAAGAGCTGAGGTGAGCTAGTATCTCTCTCTCAGAATCCATATTATCCTAAACTTAATGAGCCCTATAGAAGAGGTTAAGAGCAAATTCCTCTGCTTTCCACCACTCTTTCCTACAGAAAAAGCATGAAGTGAGCTTGTGTAATCCATATTAAACAAACCATGATCTGATCAATGGAGGAGATTAGAAGTAAACTATAGTACTCACACTTCAGCCTGTCATACTGAGGAAACTTGGAGTCAATTATTTTTTCTCTTTCAGAATCCAGGTTGTCCTAAACATGACCTGTCCCACTTATAAAGCTAGGAGATAACTAGTGTGCACTTTACCTCAGTCTGTCCTAGGAAAGAGTCTTAGAGGGAGAGTGTGCACTTTACCTCAGTCTGTCCTAGGAAAGAGTCTTAGAGGGAGATAGTGTCCATCTCTCAGAATCTATACCATCCTAACCTTGATATGTCAAATTGAAATGGATAAGATTGCACAGGAATACTCTTCACTTCATGTCTTCCTGTAGAACTGTCATGGAGAAAGCAAATGTTTATCTGTAAGAGGACATGGTATGCTAAACTTTATCTGACCTCAAAAGGAGATTAGGAGTGATTTAGTGTGTTCATCACCTCATTATTTTACTATGAAGAGACCTTGGTGAAAGCTAGTGTCTATCTCTCAACACTCATGTTGTCTTATGATCTTTTCTACAAAAAAGGATAGTTATGTCTAGCATGTACTAGTCTTCAAGAACTTCATAGAAAAGAACTTTCTTTCATTATCCCTGTTGCCCTTACTTTATCTGCCCTACAGAGCAGGTTAGAAGTTAAATACTTTACACTTTAATCTGTCCTACAAAGGAGTATTAAAAGAAACTAGTTTCTGTCTCTCAAAATACTTGTCTTACTAAGTTGTTCTTTTCATCAGAGGAGGTTGGAAATAAACTAGTTTACACTCCACCTCAGTGTGTCAATAGAGAAGGCTGTGATGAAGATTGTACCTGTCTATTATAATCAATGTCATTCTTACCACATCTGCTCTATGGGAAAGTTGAAGAGGGAAGTAAAGGGCACTAAACCTCATTCCATTTCACTGAGGAGACATGGATGCAGCTAGTGTCTACCTTTCAGAATCCATGTTCTCTTAACCTTGATCTTTCCTATGGATATGGAAAAGATTTACTTAGTGTGATCTATTGCACAGTACATATTTGGAAGATGAGTCTGAGAGAGCTACTCTCTGTCTCTTGGAAACCATGTCATCCTATTTTTGATCTGTCCTACAGAAAAGGAAAGAAGTATCTTAATATGCTCTATGGCTCTGTTTATCCTATACTAAAAAGCTGAAGGGAGCTAGTGTTTGTATCTTAGAATTAATGATGAACTAAGCTTGATCTGTCCTACAGAAGAAGCACAGAGAGAACTACTGTAATTCTCTCAAAAGCCATGTCATATAACCCTTGATCTGTCCAATGGAGGAGATTAGGGGTTAATTTATGAGTTCTCCATTTCTGCCAGTCACACAGAGTGATGAATCTTAGAGGGGATTAGTTTATGTACCACAGAATCCTAGATTGTCCTAACCTTAATCTGCCTCATGGATAAGGTTAGGAATGAATTAGTAAGAACTATATTACAATGAGTCTTAATAGTCTTGGGAGATCTAGTGTCTGTCCTTTAGAATTCATGTTGTCCTAACCTTGTTCTGTATAACTTAATAGGTCTTTAGTGAACTAGTGTGCTCTCTAACTCAGTCCCTTCTACATAGTCTTTGAGGGTAATAGTGTCTTTCTTCAAGAATCATATTGTGTTAATCTTAATCTTTCCTATGGAAAAGGTCATAGATAAACTAATATTCTCTTAAATAAACTGTCACTGTAGATAGCTTGTGGGGAGCAATGCCTAGCTTTCAGAATCCATGTTGTATTAATGTTGATGTTTCCTACAGATAAGGATAGAATTGATATATGGTGCTCAGCACTTCAGTCTATCCTGCAGAAAAGAGCTGGAGGGAGTAATGTCTTTCTCTCACAATTTATGTTGTTTAAATGCCCTCTGTACAACAGAAGAGTTTGGAAGTGAAGTAGTATGTTTTACACAGAAGACCTGTAGGGATCTAATGTCTGTCACTCAGAAGATATGTTTTCCTTTATCTGTCCTATGGAAGATACAGGAATAAAACCATATGTGTCCCATATCTAGTGCAATCTATTGAGGAGGATTGTAGGAGCCTGGTGTCTGTCTTTCAGAATTCATATTGTCTCAACCTTGAGTTGTTCTCTCAATAAATACAACAGTGACTTAGTGTAATATACCCTTTCATATATACCATGGAGAAACACAGGATAAAGCTAGTATCAGGATCTCATATCCAAGTGGTCTGACCTTTGATCTGTCATAAGGAAAAGCATAGGAGTAACCTTGTGTGTTCTCCACCTCAGTCTGTCCTACAGAGGGAGCTTGAAGAGAGTTATCATGCAACAATGTAAAAAGTACTTCTGGACAATAAATAATTACAGATATGCAATAAAGACAAATCCAGAAAAAAGACCTATAAATGTGCTACAGTGTTGGATAAATATATGTAGGCTTGGAAGAGAGAAGAAAAATAATAGTTATTAAAAACAAGTAAAGGGTTTAAAAATCATAAAGTTTTTGAAGAGACAGAGTACAGAAAAAAAATAAACCATGTGAAGATGGAAAATTCACAGAGTTTGGATTGTTTATATTATTTTGTCATCTTTAAATTTTTTGACTGCAGAGAGACTTTTGATTCTGGGGACTGCTAAGCTAAGCCAACATAGATATTTCAAAGGTATCTTGAATTCAAAATTTGAGTCTAAGGATATTTTGCTTTGGAAAAGAGGTTCTTCTTTTGTTTACACAGAAGATGATAGCCTGTGGATTGTTTCCAGACCAACATGGTTTGATGGATCAAGAACCCCTGAATGGTTGCTGCAAACACCTCCGCAAAGAAAATACTTCATCCAATAAACAGCAGGAAGAAGATTGGACAGAATTGCACTCATATTCCCAAATACAGCTTGTAAATGTTTCTTTACATTTAAAGGGGGATATGCTATTGAGATGGATACTTTACATTGGTATGGATCTTGTTTTATTTATAAAGATTTAAAGTCAATTTTGTTATATGTATATGTATTTCTGATCTTGATTAAGGTATGGTTTTTTGTAGTTCATTTAAAAATATAATGTATAATTAAGAAATATAGGTTAATAGATAATCATCTATAATAGTCAAACTCAAAGTAATGCTAATTAGATTTTCTAAATATACAGAAATGTAGTTCAGATGGATAGGTATTCTTCAAATCTTTCAGAGACCTTCAGAATGTGGCATTTAAATTATTTTTTTTTTTTTTTTTTTTTTTTTTTTTGGTTTTTCGAGACAGGGTTTCTCTGCGGCTTTGGAGCCCGTCCTGGAACTAGCTCTGTAGACCAGGCTGGTCTCGAACTCACAGAGATCCACCTGCCTCTGCCTCCCGAGTGCTGGGATTAAAGGCGTGCGCCACCAACGCCCGGCGCATTTAAATTATTTTAAGAACTTAGGACTTTTCTTGCAGCACCAAACTACTTCAAGAGGACGATGGGCACTGAAGAGACTCCTTATGGAGTTGGTTAGCCATTTGGGCAAGAAACTGCTCTTACCTGGACTGCTTTATGGTGTGCTGCAAAAACTGAACATGCAGAACTCACAGAGAAATGAAAAGGCTGATTCAGTAATTACACATTTATTAGAAATTATGTCCATCATGTGTAATTACTGAATTGACCTTTTCTGAGCTTCAAGCAGTTGCCCACTGAAAACCTGAATTCTAGAGGCTATGTCTAAAAATCCATTCTGTATTAACCTTGATCTGTAATGCAGGATGATTGGTAACTAGAATGCTCTCCACATCCCTCTGGCCTGTGGAGATGGCTTGGTCAGAGTTAGTGGGTATATTTCAAATTTGTGTTTTCTTAACTTTGATGTATCCTACAAATAAGGATAGCATTGGCCGAGGTTGCCCTGCACCTCAGTCTCTTCTTTGGAAAATAACTGAAGGGAGTTAGTGTTTGTCTCTTACAATCCAAGCCATTCAGACACATTATGTTCAACAGAGCAGGATAGGAGTAAACTGGAGAGCTCTCCATCTCAGTCTGTTCTACAGAGGATGTTGGTAGGGAAGTAGTGGCTGTCTCTCAGAATCTATGATGCTTTGAGATGATTTGTCCTTACTGAGGATGTTATTAATAAAGTAGTGTACTCCCTATATCAGTTGGTTCTATTGAGAGGGCTAGAGACTATGTCGCATCTATCTCTCAGATACTAAGTGCTAGTAACCTTGATCTGTTCTACAGAGAAGGTTAAAAATAAACTAGTGTGCTCTACCTCACCCTGTCCTACAGAGGGGAATGGAGTGATTAACTATTCATCTATTAGAATCTATGTCCTCTTAATCTTGCTCCATTCTCTAGATATGGTTACAATTGAATTAGTATGCTTTCCACCATAGTCTGTCTTGCTTAGAGGGAATGGATTGAAGCAGTGTGTTGGTCTCTCATAATGTATCTCATGAAATTTATCATCTGTTTTATGGGGAAGATTAGGGATGAACTAATGTACTCTCTATTTCAGTTTGTCCTACTGCAAAGAATTTGGAGAGAGCTGGTTTCTCTCTCATAGAATCAAAGTTGTCCTCAACTTGATCTGTTTTATGGATAAATTAAGTACTTATTATTACTTAAACTAATTTAAGTAATTAAACTAATTACTAATTAGTTGACATGCCACCTCCGGCTGTCCGTGAAAGAGTCTCAATGAATCAAGTGCCTGTCCCTCAGAAGCTGTGTTTTCCTAATATTTATCTGTCCAACTAAAAAAAAAATGGAGTGAAGTAAGGTGCTGTCCATATTATTTTGTCCTACAGAGGAAACTTGAAGGGAGCTAATGTCTGTCTTTAAGAATGAGTGGTATTTTTAGCTTCTTTGTCAAAAAACAGGTATTTATAGGTGTGGGAATTGAATGGTAAAAAGAAAGCATATTCAACAAATGGTGCTGACATAATCAAATGCCAACATATTGAAGAATGAAAATAGATCCATATCTATCCCCATGCACAAACCTCAAGTGTATGGATCAAAGACCTCAACATAAAACTAACCACACTGAACCTCATAGAAGAGAAAGTGGGAAATACACAAACACATTGGCACAGGAGACCACTTCCTAAATATAACCCCAGTAGTACAGATACTAAGAACAACAATTAATAAATGGGATCTCTTCAAACCGAGAAGCCTCTGTAAATAAAGGGCACAGTTAACAAGATAAAATTGCAGATTACAGCATGGAAAAGGATCTTCACACACCCCACATCAGACAGAGAACTGATCTCCAAAATATACAAAGAACTCAAGAAACTTGACATCAAAAGAAGAAATAATTCAATACAAAAACATAGTAGAGACCTAAACAGAGAACTCTTAACAGATGAATTTCAAAAGACCGAAAGACACTTAAGGAAATGCTCACCATCCTTAGCCATCAGAAAAATACAAATCACAAACAACTCTGAGATTCCAACTTACACCTGTCAGAATGGCTAAGATCAAAAACATTGATGACTTCTTATGCTGCAGAGGAGTCAGGTAAGGGGAACACTCCTCCATTGCTGGTGGAAGTGATAACTCGTACAACTGTGTTGGAAATCAGTATGTTGATTTCTCAGAAAATTATGAAAAATCTACCTCAAGATCCAGCAATACCATTTTTGGGTATATACCAAAAGGTTGCTAGTTGTTGTGATCCAGCTGTCCTCACTCCCCCTGACTGAAAGCAGAACTTCCTTGTGGTCTGTAATTGACAAGGATGATTGTGTTCTTTCTGGCCAGTGGGTCTCCACAGGAGTAGAGGTATAAAAGGTCGCCGGGCAAAATAAAGGTTGCTGTTCTTCCACCTGAAAAGAAGCCTCTGTTTCTCTATCCCGGCACCCCCCACCAGTCTTGGCTATCCAGGCTGCGCTGGCTGCAGCAGTTGCTCAACCATACCACAAGGACATGTGCTCAACTTTGTTCATAGCAGCATTATTCATAATACCCAAAACCTGGAAAAAAGCTAGATGACCCTCAAAATAAGAATGGATAATGTGTACATTAACATATTGCAGCACTACAGAGTAGAAAAAAATGACATCTTGATGTTTGCAGGCAAATGGATGGATCTAAAAAAACATATTGAGGGCTAAAATGATGGCTCAGAGGTTAAGAACACTGACTATTCTTCCAGAGGTCCTGAGTTCAATACCCAGCAACCACATGGTGGCTCACAACCATCTATAATGAGACCTGGTGCCCTCTTCAGGTCTGTAGGCACACATGCAGACAGAACACTGTATACATAATACATAAATAAATGAATAAGTCTTTAACAAACATATTGAGTAAGATAACCCAGACCCAAAAACGCAAATATAGCATGTACTCACTCATAGGTATCTTTTAGATATAAAGCAAAGAAATAACAGCCTACAGTCCTCAACCCCAAAGAAGCTAGACAAGAAGACCCTAAGGGAGACATATTTACATCTGCATATGAAGGAGAAAAATACAAGATCTCCTGAGTAAATTGGGGGTGTGGGTGTCACAGGAGACGGTAGAAGAAGAGAGGGGAGGAAGAGGGACAGGGAGAAATGTATAGCACTGTGAAAACAATAAAAAAGAATCAGTGGTGTGAGGAGTTTGATGGGGAAAGTTATGAGGGAGCAGGTGTGCTCTCTGCCAGTCTTTCATAACAAAAGAAGGCTTGGTGGGAGCTAGTGCCTGTCTTTCAGAATCTCTTTTCTTAAATTTGATCTGTGTTACAGGTAAGGAAGGATAGGACTGATCAAGACTTCTCTCTATCACGATGCAAAAGCTAGAGGGAAATAGTGTCTATCTATCGGATTTCAATTGTAGTGATCTTGATCTGCCCTACAGAAGCAGTTAGAAGTGAACTAGTCTGCTCTCCATCTCAGTTTTTCCTACAGAAGAGGCTTTTACAGAGCTGGTGTCCATCGCTCTCCAAATCTTCCTAATTTGGTATGTCCTACTGATGAGTTTAAAAATATACTAGCTTCTTGTAAACCTTAGCTTATCTTATAGAAGAGGCTTTGGCAGAGCTAGTCTGTCCTTCAGAATAAATTTTATTCTAACTCATTCTGTTTAACAGAGTAGGAAAGAAGTGAAGTAATATGCTTTTCAATTTAGATTGTCCTATGGATACTCTTAGAATTAGTGCTTTCCTCTCATAAGCCATGTAGTCCTAACTTTAATCCTGACTCACAGTAAGTTAGGAATGAACTATTGTAATATCCACATCAGTCTTTCCAAGAGAGGATGCTAGGAGGGGCTAGAGTCTGTCTTTCAGTATTCATATTGTCCTAAATTACTCTTTCCTATTGAGGAGGACAGACATGAACTAGTTTACACTCCAACTCAGTCTGCCCTACTAAGGATGCTTGAATAGAGCTAGTGTCTCTCTAACAAAATATTTGCTGTCCTAACCTCCATCTGTTCTACAGAGGAGAGTAGGAAGATTAGGAGTGAACTAGCATAATCTCCACAACAGTCTGTCCCATGGAATGGGGATTGGAGGAAACTAGTATCTGTCACTCAGACTCCATGTCATCCTAACCTTAATCTGTCCTATGTAAGAGGTAAAAAAAAACAAATAAGGTAGTCTACTTCAATTTGTACTAATTCTTTCTTGGAGAAAATTTCTCTTTATCAGCATCCAGAGTTTCCTAAGCTTGATTTGTTATACTGATGAGGTTAGGACTAGACTACCATGCATTAGACCTCATTGTGTGAATCTTGGATGGAGTTAGTAGTTGTTGCTCTATATTCATTTAGTCCTTAACTTGATATGTTCTGAAGAGTGAGTTATGAAAGAACTAGTAGGTTCTCTACCTCAGTATGCTCTAAGGATAAAGTTTGGAGGAAGCTAGTGTCTATTTCTCAGAATTCATGTTGTCCAAACCTCCTTGATATTTCCCCTAAATAACATTAGAAGAGAACCATTGTGCTCTCCTTCTCAATATATCCTACCAGGGGTCTCAGAGAAAAAGCTAGTGTCTGTCTCTCACAATCCTAACTTGATCTATACTAAAAAGCACAAATAGTGTGCATTTAAACTCATTGTATCCCACAAAAGAGGATTGGAGGGAGCAAGTTTATGTTTTTTTGTCCTAAATTGTTTATCCCAATGGAGTATGTTAGCAATGTTATTTTGTAATTCCCATCTCAGCATCTAACAGAGGAGTCTAAGTAAAATTAGTGTCTTTCTGGATCCATATCATTCTAACCTTCACCTGTCCTATTGAGGAGTTTAAGAATGAACTAGTGTGATCTTCAGTTCAATCTGCCCTACAAGGAAGTTTATATGAATCTAGTGTGCGTTTGTCAGAATCTGTGTTTTCCTAACTTGATATGCTCCATGGAAGATGTAAGTAATGAATTACTGTTCTCTCCACCTCATCATGTCATGTGGAGGAAGCTTGGAGGTAGCTATTGTTTTTCTCTCAGTGTCCACTTTGCCTGGTCCTTGTTCTGTAATAAGAATATGGTAGGAGTGAACTAGTGTGTTATTCATCTCAGTCTGTTCTATAAAGAGTGCCTGGAGAGAGCTACTTTCTGTCTCAGAATGCATTGATTTCTAACCTTGATCTGTCATAAGTACAAGTTATATTCCAATGTGCTCTCCATCTTAATGTATCTTACAAAGAAGACTTAGAGGAAGCTTGTTTCTGTCTCTCAGAATACCTGTTTTCAGCCCCTTTCTCTATCCAAAGTAGGAGGATAGGGGGTGACCTAGTGTGCTTTCAACTTCAGTCTTCCTAGAAGAGGTTTGATGGGAGCTGGTGTTTTTCTCTCAGAATCACAATTGATCTCTCCTGTAAAACACTGTGTCCAGGACACCTTAAACTTTATCAGTCCTGTGGAGTTTTAATAGGAGTTAACTAGTATGCTTTCCACTTCAGTCTGTCTTTCTGAAGAATTTTGGAGGGAGAGAGTTTCTCTCCCTTCAAAGTCCAGGTTTTCCAGAGCTTGATATACCCTACAGATAAGGAAAGGAATGAACTAATGTGCACTCCAACTTCTTCTGTCCTACCAAAGAGGCTTTAAGGAACTTGCATCTATCTCCCAGAATGCATGTTCTTAGCCTTTCCTATTAAACAGGTTATGAGTGAACTACTGTGTTCTATAACTCAATATGTCCCAAGAAGAAGGCTTGGGGGGGGAGTTCCTGTCTGTTACTCAGAATCCATTTCATCTTATGTTTTATGTCTTACGGAGTGGGATTAGAGTGAACTTGCGTGTTCTCCACCACAGTATTCCTATAGAGCATGATTAGAGGGAGCTATTGAGTTTATCTCAGTATCCATATAGTTCTAATCTTAAACTGTCCTCTGAGGGAAGTTGGTAATTAACTAGAATGATCTCCACCTGCCCAGACTACAGGTGAGGCTTGGAGGGAGCTGGTCTCTGTCTTCTAAAATCGACATCACGCTAACCTTTATTTGTCCTATGTATGCATAATTACACATAGTATAACTAGGAGTGGAGTGAGAAGCCTACTTCAGTCCTCCCTCCCAAAAAGTCTTGAAGGAACCCCGTGTTTGTTTCTCAAAATCCACCTTCATCTGTACTGCAGATAACTACAAGAGCATCCTAGCATGTTCTACACCTCCACTTTATCCTATGAAAAAGAGCTAGAACAGTAGTTTTCAACCTTTCTCATCCTGCAACTATATATATATATATATATATATATATATATATATATATATATATAGTCATGATCCTCAAACATAGAATTTCTTTCATTGTTACTTATTAATTGTATTTTTTTGCTATGGTTATGAATTATAATATAAATATCTTAGTTTCCAATTGTCTTAATTGACCCTTGTGAAAGGGTCACTTGACCCTCAAAAGGGGTGGAAACCCACATACAGAGAACCACTATACTAGAAGGCACTAGCTTCTGTTTCTGATTCCAAGCTCTTATAACCATGATCTACTCTACAGTGTAGTTTCAAAGTGTTCTAGGTGGATAGGAGTTACCTCATGAACTCTCAATCTCAGACTGTCCTTCAAAGGAGAATTGCAGGGGGTTTGCTTTTGTCTTTTGAAATTGATGTTATTCTAATGTAATTGGGTATACGGAAGTAGTTACAACTGAACTACTGTGTGCTCCACCCCAGTAAGCCCTACAAAGTATGCTACGAAGGTAGATTTTTCTCACTATTTATGTTGCCCAAGCCTTTGCCTGTGCTAAAAAGAAGGTTAGAAATGAATTATTGGTCTCTCTAGTTCATTTTGTCCTATGTAGGTGGTTTGGAAGGAGGTACAGTCTGACTCTCAGAATCCACATCTTTCCAACCTTAATCTGTCCAATAGAGGAGGTTGGATGTGTCCTATGAAGGAGACTTGGGAAAAGATAGCATCTGTCTCATAGAACCCTTGTTGTGCTAACCTTAATCTGTCCTATGTTTAAGGTCAAGAAAAAACATGTGTTCCTGCACCTCAGTCTGTCCTGTATAGGAAGGTTTAGGTAGCTCATGTCTGTGTATCAGAACCCATGTCATCCTATCCTTCATCTTTAAAGGAGGACAGAATGAGCTAGTGTGTTCCCCACCTCACTTTACCATACAGAGGAAGCATGTAAGATGCTGATTCTTTTTGCTGTGTTATAATATTTTACTGCTACCTGCTGCATTGAAAAATTTTTTGCCTTTTATTTCTTTATCTAGCAAACAGAACAAGCCTGATCAAGACCTATAGACTTTATCATTTTCTATATCAAACTACTATGTAAACATATAAGAAATTATAAGGAATAGATAAATAAATTATTTTTTAAACCCGTTTCTTCAGTTGTTCTTACATATATATGTATATGAGCGTAAACATACACACCCAAGAACAATGAAGCACATACACTTCTAAATACAAAAACACAATGCTATTAGTCCTTATCATGTTAGTTGCATGTATATGTTTTCAGGGCTGACCATTTGGTATCAGATAATCAATTGTTGTGCCCTTCCCTAGGGAACATTGCTATTCCTACTCTTAGCACACCTTACTTGCATATAGTTCTTTGTTTATGGTTGAAACCTCAAAGAGTTTCTCCCCCTTCAAGTTAGCATTTCTACTGGTATTCTCCTTGTCCAGGTCATGTTTAGGTCATGAATTTGAAAGAGAAGGGGGAGGGTTTAGGTTAGGAAATGGAAAGTGGAACTGACATAGTCCTATTCATCTCAAACAATTAAAATTTATTTTTAAGAAAATAGTTTATGCTGTTACCATTAAAAATATCTTTCCTAGCATGGAATGCCTTACATTATGTACCTTTAAAAATTTGCTATTCAGGTTTTTTTAATATGCTTGAAACTAAATTTTTTCTTCAAACATGAGATCTCTTTAAGGACACAGTGACATTTTCTTATCTTCATTATCATTCAGCCTAAAAATATATCTCTCAGTATTAAATATTAAATATTCTTTTTGGAGAGTTTAGTCCTTTGGAAAAGCAGAATTTACCAATGAGATCCCCCAACTTATCCACTAAATAACATTAACAGGATCAGACTGAATAGATTGCTCAATAAGAGTGCTTGCTTCTTTCCCAGAGGACATGAAGTCATTCCCAGCACCCATGTTGCATGACTCACAGCTGCTTGAAACTGCATCTTTCAGTGATCTAGTGCCCTCGTCTGGCCTCTGAAGGTGCCTACACATACATGAAATACACTCAAGCAGATACATACTTATATAAATAAGTAAAATGAACAAGAAAATAATCTTTAAAAAATATATTGACAGAAGAACCATCTTACCCTACAGGGAAATGCTATGAAGAATTCCCTGAAGTGTACTTAGGTCCTTATTTAACCATAAGCCTAAGCCTTTCTGAAGTACATTATTGGTAACCTTTTGTATATTCAGATCTTTTTGTATATTATCGCATATAATCTCTAATCTGACTGCAGATTCAATCAATTCCAATGATCTACAAACAATGTGCATTATAGAAATTTCAAATCCATTCAGAAATATGATAAAAATGCCTTCACCAGGATATTAACAGGTTTTGATCAGAACTTATAGAGAGGGTCCTTAGGGTTAACAATTATTAACTCCTAGAAAGGAGTTAGAAATATTTTTTCCCTATACTTTTAGCTTCTCCTCCAGCCACCAAACTTTTAAAAATTTCCAACTGGACTCATAATGTTCGTTTGTTTGTTTCATGACAATGTTTTTCTGTAGCTTTGGAGCCTGTCCTGAAACTAGCTCTTAGGCTGGCCATCAGGCTGGCCTTGAATTCACAGAGCTGTGCTTGTCTCTGCCTCCAAGTGTTGGGATTAAAGGTGTGCACCATTACCACCTGGCTAGATTCATTACTCCTAAGTAAACCATACAAAGGAAATTCTTCTTAGGAAATCCTCCCAAAGCCCCTTAGGAAAGTTGACATATAAGTCTTTAAATAGTTACCTTCTAAATGTTTTGAGGATTTCAATTCTGGGGATGACTCTTAGGTAGCTAGACAAATATTAATAGGGTTAAAAGATATTGAGGATGGAACTCTTCCTTATAATCAGCAGCTTATGAAATAAGAAACCTCAATTTCAGGTCTTTGGTAAATGAATTGGATCTGAATCTGAATCTCTCTTTTACCCTTGGTGGAGACATGATTTTTCTATACCATTGAGAAAATTAAAATCACACTATCTTGTTTTGACTTTCTGGTATACAATAAAGATAAATCACTTTCTTCTTTAGGAACCATCAATTCAAATCAGTTTCTCAATCACTTTGGCAGGAAAATGTACTTCAGGAAAGCTGTTTGTTTGAGTAACTTTGAGAAATAGTATAACACTTACTTAAAAAATATAGGTTGGTACAATTGTCCTTTTGTCCAATGTCAATTCTCACCCCTCCAATGCTTGCACTATAAAATTGCCTCTCTGACTACCGTTGACTCTCATCCCTTGATAGTTTTTTCCTCTTTGAGAACTACCCATTTTTATCATCAGGTGTATCTTATTTTATTTCATAATAAATTCTGACTCTCTTCTCACCTGAATCCTTTCAACAAAGATCACATGTAACAAGGAGCAGAACTAGACCAAAGGGAGATCTCAGTAACATAATGGATAACTTTTTCTTAAACCACATCCTGGGATAGGAAAAAGGAGTTAGCATGAAAATTTAAATTCATTTTTAAGGTTATTATAATTTAATGTTTATATTTTGTATATATTTCTTATCAATTATCATTTTTGTGTAAAAGTATAACCTGACTTCCTTTCAAATTCACTGTAGTGGACATTGTGTTTGAACATAAACCTTTTCATTCCCAAGGTCTCTGTGCTTTGCTGTCTCTGTTCTATATAGCTTACTCACTCAATTATTGAAATCAGGGCACTGAATGACATTCCTAAGAGTGCCAATGACAATCACCTTGGAACAGAAAGTCCAACCATGTTTTTTTTTCTCTAGATAAACAATATTAACATCTGTCAAAGACAAAGAGGCAGGTGATTCATGAAAAAGCATCAAGCAACTGTAAGGAACCTCTTGAGAACTAAACATGCAATGTATAAAAAGATAGTTATTGATGGCTCATTCAAAATACATAAATGCAGATACACTGTGGCAGAGAACAAGTAGGTCAGGGATAGGACAAGCTGGATGTTTCCTGTATTACTTAGAAACATGTTCAAAAATTATAAAAAGAAAATGAACAAATATGGTGTGTGAACATGCTTCCAGGCGTGAAGTCTCCCACTTGAAATGAAAATAGGAAAGAGCCACCAAGGAGCACATAAGCCAATCCTCAATATTTTTGTTTATCTGCTAATATGTACATGAAGAGCAAGATCAATATTTCTTCAGGCCCTTAATGTGAAGCATGTGGCTGCATTAATGAGCATGAACTGATGATGCAAAATCAATAGCTCAATCTATCCTTAACTGACTGTACTGAAGCTGTGGAAAGCTTTCTTTTGTTGTACCTATGAAAATCAGCCTGTATACCTTGTTAAATGTGTGGATCAGAACCAATCAGACTACTTTTTACAGTCAGTTTTGCTGAATCTCTCACCTGGAAACCTGGTCTGGATGGGACTAATTAAGCCCAGCTGCAGCATGACACCTGACAAAGATGCTTACTTTGAGTTTGCCCTTGAGTTGAGCCTTACCACAAGGAAAATTTATATTCTGGCCTTCTTTGGAAACAAGAGTGGTATAGAAAAATGGGAGACTTGGTGAAAAAGAAAAGGGAACAAAAATAGATAAATACACGTGACAAAAGATAACCTGTGTGGGTATTCTGGGAAGCTGAAGTCCAGTGGAATTCATTAAAAAAATAAACAATTAATTTGGGAGTCATTTAAAAGAACAGTTAATGACAAGACCAAGGTAGATATTTCTTGGAGGAAATATTACATGATATAATCATATGTAGAATGATGCTGTATAACTTGTACATATGAAAGTATTGTATTTTAAAATAATATATTTTATATATAATTATGTATGTATATATGCACCTTTCCCACATGATTATAACTTTATTTGAAAAATTATAAATTAATTTATTAAACTTTATTATCTAAGAAAATAAAACAATTGTTTTGTCATTGTGAAAACTAGAACACTGTCTGGACTATAGTAAAGCTGCTTAGTTTACTATGTTATACTGTTATTTATATGAATGCCCACAGAATTGTTCCATAATTCAAAGAAATTGCTTTGCTGCTCTATATAGAAAAAAAAACTCTCTTTTGATGTTCTGAACACTGAGTTATAGAACTCACTAGATGCCCACCCCCTTTTTTGCTATGGTTACTAAAATGCTTAATGTTTCTTTTAATCCTCATCAGAAAGAAAACGTCCATGATATCATGATGTTTGCTATGGAAGCTTATGTTTCATATGACAAATGTTTACCTGTACATTATTTATCTGAGAATGGTGATCTCACTAAAACCACTTGCATAAAATTTGAAACCACTTTGAGTTCTGTAGTCTAGGCTCAAACTTATTTCTGCTTCTATTGAAATCTATCAGCCCCCTTATTAGCAAAGTCATGAAATAATCTGGTTGTTTTGGAGTCTAAGTATAAAATGTGTTCATTTTTGTTCCTCCTTCAACCACAGCCATATGTAACTAAAAAATTAGAAAACTCCTAGCCATGGTGTTTAAAGCATGTAATCCCATTATTCTGAGAACTGAGACAGGAATACCTACCTAGAGATGCCCTATCTCACATAAGCAGGTAAATATATGATGATATGCTTAGTCTGTTTCAATAAATACTTAGATCGATATTGTGAACACCATTTTTCCTAGTAGACAGGTCATATTGCAATAAAATACATCATTAGTGTCTAAATCAATACTTAAAAAAACAATTTAAATTTCAAATTTACCAGTGACTGTGGATGAGAGCATTCAAAGCTAGGCCATCAGACCAGCTGGTGGTGAAGTTGATGACGTTAAGCTGTGGATAATTGTGCGTTGACTGTCGGACCCAGCTCCGAAGAATCTTTTCAGTGTTGGTTTGCTGCAATCCAGCCATGATAGTTTTCATCACATTTTTCACCTGTTTGTTAAAGAAATTTTCAATAAAAAGCACATACCCCCAAACAAGTACTCCTCCCATTTTTAAAATAGTAATGCCTCTGGTTCTTTTTTTTTTTTTTTTTTTTTTTTTTTTTTTTTTTGGTTTTTCGAGACCGGGTTTTGACTCTGGTTCTTGAGGAAGGTTGTTTCCTAATTTTTTGAGACATCGCCACACTGACATCCAAAGGGGCTGTACCAGTTTGCACTCCCACCAGCAATGCAGGACTTTTCCCTTTACCCCAAACCTCTCCAGCATAAGTTGTCGTGAGTGTTTGTGATATTGGCCCATTCTAACAGGTCTAATATGGAATTTCAGAGTTGTTTTGATTCAAATTTTGCTGATGACTAAGGATGTTGATCATTTCCATAAGTGTCTTTTAGCCACTTTAGATTCCTCTGTTGAGAGTTCTCTGTTGAGGTCTGTACTCCATTTTTTATTGGATTATTACCACTTTTGATAATAATAATTACCCAAAGGATGCTCAACTATACTACAAGGACATGTGCTCAACTACGTTAATAGCAGAATTGTTTGTTTGTCTTAGCTATAATCTAGCAACAACCTAAATACCCCTCAACTGAAGAATGGATAAGGAAATGTGGTACATTTATACAATGGAGTACTACACAGGAGAAAAAAATAATGGCATCTTGAAATTTGCAGACAAATGGATGGATCTAGGAAACATCATATTGAGTGAGGTAACCCAGACCCAGAAAGACAATTATCATATGTACTCACTCATAAGTGGTTTTTAAACATAAAGCAAAGAAAACCAGCCTACAAATCACAGTTCCAGAGAACCTAGACAACAATGAGAACCCTAAGAGAGATGTACATGGATCTAATATACATGGGAAATAGAAACAAACAAGACCACCTGAGTAAATTTGGAGGATGGGGACTATGGGAGAGGGAGCAAGGAACTCAGGACCGCGAGGGGTGCACCCACACAGTGAGACCATGGGGATGTTCTATTGGGAACCACTAAGGCCAGCTGGCCTGGGTCTGAAAAAGCATGGGATAAAACTGGACTTGCTGAACATAGCGGACAATGAGGACTACTGAGAACTCAAGAACAATGGCAATGGGATTTTGATCCTACTGCATGTACTGGCTTTGGGGGAGCCTACACAGTTTGGATGCTCACCTTACTAGACCTGGATAGAGGTGGGTGGTCCTTGAACTTCCCACAGGTCAGGGAACCATGATTGCTCTTCGAGCTGATGAGGGAGGGAAACTTGATCATGGGAGGGGGAGGGAAATGGAAGGCGGTGGTGGGGAGGAGGCAGAAATCTTTAATAAATAAATAAATTAAATAATAAAAAAATAAATAAATAGAGATGTCAAGAAAAAAAAAGAAAAAGTAATTTTGTACTCTCACCTTCCAAAACTACAAGCTAAATAAACCTCTCTCTCTCTCTCTCTCTCTCTCTCTCTCTCTCTCTCTCTCTCGCTCTCTCAATAAGTACCCAGACTCAGGTGTTTTGTTTTCATAACAGAAAAGGACTATACCAGGGAAATGAAAGGCATGTTTGTCAAGGTGAGTCTTACCTGTTGATGGCCTGTTTTACTGGACAAATATGGAAATCTGTATGCTTATTATACTTATTCTCCAATTGACAGTACTATTAAATTGAAACACAAACATATGTGTGTATGTCTGTTTGTGTGTGTGTGTGTGTGTGTGTGTGAGAGAGAGAGAGAGAGAGAGAGAGAGAGAGAGAGAGAGATTATAAGCAATACACTTCATTGAATCAGCATTAACTCTAATTGAAATTGGTTAGGAATCAATTCGGTGTGATTGTTGTCTGAGAAATATGTTCAATATCATCTTTAGAGTCTAGCATACTAAAATACTGTTATGAGACTTGCTCTTTTTATAACTTTCAATAGACTTAAAAAGACAGGGTATAAAATATTAGACTTATTTTTAGTCAATAGTAAGATAAATCACTAGTATTTACAAATAGAAAAGCAGTTTTAGTAAGAAAATGTTTGCTTATAATAACAAAAATCCCTTCAGAATGATGTAATTATATATATTGCATATGTTTTACACACACATATGCAATAATTGAATAAAAAGAGGGTAACAATTTTGGAGTTGAGGAAACACAGTAGGGGCTGGATGGAGCAAAATGAAACTAAAAGTTAAGTCATTCTATAATTTAAGGACAATATTTTTCTTTATAATGCATATTATTTTTTCCTTTCTATTAGATTACTATATGAAATTCAGCAAGTTACCTATCCATTTAATCACCAGATTATTTATCTCCAGAAAGAAGATTGTTTTCACAACATTCCAAAATACAGTGAACTAAAAATACCCTAGATCCATTTTGTAACTTAAAAGATAATGCCTATTATACTAACTAACTGCACCAACTAGCTTTATATCTGGGAAGAGAGAACCTCAATTCAGAAATTGCCTTCCTACGATCAGGTTACTGGCAAGCCCTTAAGACATTTTTCTTTTAAAAAAAAATAGTGATTTATTTGGGTGGGCTCATGCTGTTGTAGGTGGGACTATCCCTGGTCTTGTGGTCCTGGGTTCTGTAAGAAAGCAGACTGTTCAAATAGTACAAGCCACTGAGTTGCATGCTTCTATGCCCCTGTCATCAGCTCCTGCCTCTAGTTCCTTTCCATGTTTGAGTTTCTGTCCTGACTTCCTCCAATAATAAACAGTGATGTGAAAGTGTAAGCCAAATAAACTGTTTCTGCCCCATAAAGCTTTAGCCATGGTGTTTCACAACAGCAATAATAACTCACAGACACTGACTGGACTGAAAATGTTTACCTGTTGAAATTTTTAAAAATCGACAAGTTAACAATATGTAAAAGAGGAATATGCGTGCCTAACAGCTATAGATGCATGCTTTATTTTCCTTTTATCAATTGCTTTCAGCACAATTGTTTCCTAGTCTTGAATAGTTACAAATATTATTTAGAAATTTATTGAATTTCAAACTTTCATTCCCCTAAGTAGTCTGATAAAAATGCACATTCTAAACATTTTTATAAATTTTAAGAATGAAGTGATACTTCATTTCAGGTTTTTTAATCTACAGAATCATTTAAGTGACTATTCTTTTTCTTTTAAAAGCTAAAAATGGATCCATTATTAGATACTTGCAAGAGTAGGTAAGTAAATATGATTAATGCTTACCTACATAGTTTTCCTTTGTGTAAACCTAAGGTATGTGTGCACAAAAATGTGATGTGACAATATATATGCAATCATTATGCATCAATGTGAAATATAAATATATTTTGGGTTGGATTTTTTATCTATGAAGAGATTAACATATATTTGCCTTTGCAGTAAATACATATTTTAACAACTCATATTAGTTGTCTTTTTATGAACTGTTGAATGTAAATTATGGGGTATAATATAAAATCTGATTTTAAAACACTTATAAAGTTAGAGATGATATTTGAAACATGGTGATAGTTTGAATGTATGAAATCTGTGTAGATGTGTGGCACAATCTGCTGATAACTCTCTCTATCTCTTAGAGCTGGATTCTCCACAATTTTGTCACTCATCTCTGACCTACTACCTATTTACCTAGTTACTCTATAGATAAGTAGGTCAAATAATCATATACAATATATAATCTTTCACAGCATATTCTAATATTATGACATTCATGACCCCCAGGTACAACCATTTGTAGATGTATGCTTTGTGTACTTTGTTGAAGCAGAGTTGAAATAAGTCATTAATGGCATATTGGTGATGATGGATTTTCTCTGATCAGGCAAGCCTCCAATGATGAATGGAATTCATTTGCAAAATGCTTGATCAGACTGTCCTCTATGTGTATAATGTTTAAGGACAAAACAATATTCAATCCAAAATGCTTTTAGCATCATTGTGTGTCTAATTCAGCTTATCAGGCTCAGCCTCATTGGCATCGCTTCTACTAGAGCAAAATATTACTGAGAGAAAAAGAAAGAGTAATATGTATGTATAATTATTGTTTCTCCCTTTCCTACATAAAAATTGTTGCCAGGAAATCATTAAGATGGCTAGAAAGATGAACTGGGAATCAGAAAATAATCTTTTCTTCAAGACTCACAGTGCTTATGAAAGTATCAACTGAAACAAATATGTAAATATTTGTTAATTGGAATGCAATCATGACTAAGAAAGGAAGGGTAGATGCGTAGATGATGGCTTGGGCACAATTTTAGCCTGTGAAAGATTCTGAATTCCATCTTTAACAGTGAAAAAAGGCAATGGCAAAAGTGACAGTGTTACCTAGCTAGGTAAACAACGTATAATGTACAGAAAGCTGTACCAGCAAAGATTCCCCTTCGAGGAACAGTTTGTTACTCAGCTGTTATCACACAGACTCCTGCTGTTAGTCTCCTGGGCAGCTACCTGAATTTCAGAGCCCTGTCACCAACGGTCACAGCTTTTCTGCTGTCACACATCTCCATTGCTGATAAAATGGAACAGAATAAACTATCAGCCATCTGAACTTCAGTTAGGTCACTGTTGGCCAGATTCACCATGGTGTTAAATAAAGCCACTTAGATTCTCTGTCACCATGAGGCTATAGCTCCTTTTCTTTCAACTCCTGCCACCACTGTTCTCAGTCTCCAGAGCATGAATTAATAAACATGTGTCCAGCACAGGTTTGCCCACTTAAACTACTTCCCTAAATGTATCCCTCTTGAGAATCAGGCAATGAAGAGATGTGTCATCCTGATGAGGAACAGGGCAAGAACTAATTTGCACAGTTTGGCAGGACTTTGCAGAAAGGACTTTCAGCAGCAGAAAACATGGCACTCTCTGGTAATTGGATGTTGAAGTAATATTAAAAATAAATATACCAATGTGAATAACACTTAGAATTAAGAATTATCCTTAGCTTAGCCATCAGAGGTAGGTACCTGATTTAATATCACATGAGCACATATTATATATCCTTTAATTTATTATAAAGTCAAGTTCTTATTATGTAACACTACCTGGCCTTGATCTCATAACTCTCCATTGTCAGCCTTCTGACAACAGGGATTATAGGAGAGCACCACCATGGTCAGATGACATCAGAATTTTTTTCAAAGCCACTTATTTCAGAATGTATATATTCAGTTTCTTTTCAGGATAAGAGTTGTATATGAAGTGGAGACTAGAAAGGTGATGATGGAGAAGTAAGTTTGACATTCACAAGTTTCACAAGTCCAACATTCTTTATAGCAGTATTAAAAACATAATACATGGCGTTGGAAGAAAATATTTACATATATGCATTTGCTTTAATGCTATTCACAATTGAATAAATCTATAAAATATATTATATTGACCAGAGTCTGCTTTTATTTTTTCTGAGATATTGAAACTTCACTATTTAGTATAAAAACACATATATGATCTTGGTGAGAGAATCTTTTGGGATTCAAGGATGAATGAAGAGTATTGAGCAAGGGAATTTTTAAGGATTGTTAAGTGGTTTTAAGAAAATGTGTCAGCATGCTAGGAGAGGTGATGTAAGTAGGAAGAGAATGCAAGAGTCTGTATACTTGCATTCACAAAGCTAAGGTACTTTAAGTACACAATTGGAAAGTAGATGCACTGTATAATTATGTCTTAAATAAGGAAAACAGTAAATAAGGGAATTTCTTTTAGTATTTCTGGGTGTAAAAATCCTTCTCCCCATAACAACACCTCCCCTCCATGGTGCAGGGGAATTGTCTGTATCCTGTCAATCATGTTTTAAATAAATGCTGATTGGCCAGGTAGGAAGTATAGGTGGGACAACCAGACAGGAAGTAAAGGTGGAACAATGAGAACGGGAGAATGCTGGGAAGGAGGAAGCCCATTCCTCCACAGTCCTGCCCAGACCACAGAAGAAGCAAGATGTGACCTATCCCACCGAAAAAGGTACTGAGCCATGTGGCTATCATAGATAAGAATAATGGGTTAATATAAGTTATAAGAGCTACTCTGAGGCCTGAGCTAGTGGGCCAATAAGTTTATATCTAATGTAGACTCTCTGTGTGAATTTCTTTGGGGCTAACCAACTGTGGGAACTGGGCAGGACAGAAACCCCCACAAGCAGTCCCTCATGTTATGCCTCCCAAAGAATAAACATCAGAAAGCACAATGTTGACATTCTATCTTGGAGTGAGTGGAAAAGGAGTTGCAAGGGCACTAGAGGAGACGAGATTTGATGGAATCCTGTGGAAAACCAACTCAATGATGAACACAAGTTCACAAGCCTTTTGGAGATCTCTGAATCCCTGTGTTGTCCTCCTTGCTTTGTCACAGCTGGTGGCCATAATGCCCAGCATCATCTACAGACTGGGTGCCCTCAGAAGCTCTTACTAGGGTCATCAGAGAAATGTGTTCAAAACTATTACAGTCATTCTACTGGCACTTCTGGTGTCTTTTGTGGTCCTGTGTGCCTTATTTCATTTTTTAAATGTTTCAGCTTAATTCTACAAACAATTGATTGCATGGAAATGTTTCCTCCTTGAAGATATTTTGAAAGATACTGAGCAGCATAATGAAATCATTGGTGGGAGGCAGGGTATGTTGACACATAGCTGATTTTATTGAAACCATTTCTATATGAAAATGGCTAGAAACTAGCCAGCTTTGTATCATGTTAAAAGTTATATTTGTTTTCTGTTCTTTTAATACTGCTGTAAAATGTAGTTGAGCCCAGCCAAAATAAAAATATATCAGGACAATGGAATTATCAGTATGGCTGTTCAACTGAGGAAGTACATGGCTGGTCCCTCCACTTTACATCAGACTAAGTAATATTTACAATTCTAAATAAAATTCAACTCAAGTAAATGGAATAATCATGGCCAAATATTATACCCAATGAAAGAATCTTCACAGAAAAGAACACATATCAGACAAGACCTCCTGAGAAAATTATGAGGGGGGAGAGAAGGGAGGGTGGGGGACATGGAGGGGAGGGAGGAGGCAAACATGAGGGAATGGGATGTTCAAGAGAAGGGAAGAACAGAGAAGCAGATAAAGGAAAGTGATATCCTGATTGAGGGAGCCATTAAAGAGCTATTAAGAAACAGCACTAAGGAAAATCCCAGGAATTCTCAAGGATGACTCCAATTAAGACTCTAAGCAACAGTGGAGAAGATACCTAAATTGGCCTTCCCCTGTAATCAGACTGATGACTACCTTAATTGTCATCATAGAATTTCAATGATCAACTGATGGAAGCAGATACAGAGATCTACAGGGAAGTACTGGACCGAGATACCTGAGACCAGTCCAAGAGAGGGAGGAGTGATAATATGAGAAAAGGAGTTAAGACCATGATGCTGATACCCACAGACACTGCTGACCTGAGCTAGTGAGAACTCACTGACTCTGGACTGATAGTGGGCACATCTGTATATAAATAAAATTTAGACCTGCTGAATGTGGGGGGCATTTATGAGGCTTGGACAGTGTGTGAGGCCAATAGCAGTGGGACCAGGATGTATCTCTAGTGCTTAAACTGATATCTCGGAGCCCATTCTTTTTGGAGTGATATCTTGCTCAACCTAGATGTAGTGGGGAGGACCTTGGGTTTGCCTGGAAGTGAAATGTCAGACTTTGTCGACTCCCCATGGGAAACCTTAACCATTCTGAGGAGTGGATGGGGGAAATGGTGTAGAGGGAAGGTGGAGGAGGCAGGAGCAGGGGAGGCAGAGGGAACGGGGATAGCTATGCAAAATGAGAAAAGATTGTATTAAAAAATTTCTAATAAAAATAGAAGATCCCATTGGAGCAGTATATCCCCAAACCAAAAATATATACAAAGAAATGCTTTAGTCATTTTCCAAGACTAGAGTAGTAGCTCTGACAGATTTTAAATGCACAGAAATTTCCCCTGGAGGTAGTATAAAAGTGCTAAAATTGGTCTGTTGTGATGGTTACACATCTCTGTAAATAACCTAAAATTTTCGTTTGACTAGAGAAAAACATTCGTTCCTACAGATACTTTGAGAAGCTACTGAACAGATGAATTAAGCCTGATTGAAGAACACTGAATTTTACACAAAGAATTAGTAATTTATGGTTAAAAATATATCTTAGAAAAAAGAAAAGGCAGGCATATCTCAACTATCTCCAAATATGTAAACTCTTTAAAGATGCTAAGCAATCCTTGTCATTTTTACTTACAGTTGAAAATAAGTATACACCACTATTTTAACAGCAGCTATTTTCTCATCTAATCCTGATAGGAAATGAAAATATGTTCATGCATTTCCCTTTTGAGAGAAAAGGAATTATTATGACATTATATCCAATAGTGTTAAGTTAGTAAATAGGTACGTTTAAATTTAAGCTCATGTTGTAATGACTTTAAATGTTCATATGATTTTCACTTAACCAAATGACCTATGAGTTAGAATAAATTAGACAAGCACAAAAAGCCCTATCCTCAAGTTATTGAGAAAAATGCGATTCCAAAAGCTGACTCTATAACAGGCATACTCCTAAAAATATTCCTATTCTATTAATCTTTCATCATTATAGATATATATTTTGAAAATACAAGATTGATAAGTTTATTTTTTTTACAATGGTCATTTAAGGAACAGATAATTTTTCCTTTATAAAATTCTATAGTTTGTTAAGTGCACATATTTGTTAAAAATTTTTAGATATGGTTGGGATTTTGTCTTATTTTGCCAACCTTACCCCATGACAAAATTTCAACAATATCCCTACAACTATTCCAGAACATATTTTGTGATTATCCTATCCAAAATGACAT